>NW_008585039.1:0-2862 GCF_000691845.1 Merops nubicus
TCTCATACTTGTGTCGTCACTACCCACAATAATCAAACCCACAGTTCCTTTCCTAGCTACCCTGAAACAAAGGAAACAGATTTGTTTTGGTGAAAAATATCAGACATGCTAAGACCTACCAGATCAAGAGAGAAAGTTACTGCTGTGCTTTTCCCAGGTCTCTACTGCAGAAGCAATCAACTGACACACTGCACAACTGATAGCTCTTGCAGAAGCTACCAACCAGCAGCCACTGCATGCAAGTTCCTGTACCAGGCTGAAGCTGTCGAGACAAACAGCTAAAACCAGAGGGGAAAATAGCACAGAAAATTCTTCTCCTGATTTCACATTTGTGTATTGCCTTGGTGCAAAGCTAGGAGAACTGCCACAAGTGATGTGTTAATAAATGTGTTGAAGGTACAGTATGTCAGGCTGGACTGCTCTCTAACCTGCCCTCATCCCCACAGCAAAACACCAGGGCTTTTCAGGGATAGAACTATAGATTTCAACCCTTCAGGTAAATGACTTTAGAGAGACTCAGTTACCTTTTTCCTCCTTAAAGATACTTTTTTTTTTCAGCAAACTCCTTTAGGTGACTCAAAAATTTTGTTATTTCATAACAAAATCATTTCCAAGTTTCTTGATAAACAGGATTAATAATCCACTTAAACACCAAACTAAAAACAATACCGCCACACACCGTTTTTTTCTCCGCATATATTTGCCATGGCATTAAGCACCTGTTATTATGGTCTGTACATTGGATGAGTTGTCTGAGGTGTTCCAAGAAGCCCATGATACATCAAGGAATGAAGCCCAAGTTTCCACAGTACTAGTCTAGGGCTTGCTTTCTAGCTAGTGCTTACATGGTTGGTTTATGATATGGCATAATGGAGCGTATTCTTGCTGTCACTCTTCAGTTGGGAGCTCTCTAATGACTCCTTAGAGTAATTACATCCTCAGGTGATAATATAATGGACTCTGAAAAAATATTCTTTCAACATAGGGACAACAAGATAATTTTTTTTTCCCCCTTCTTTTTCTAAATGCAACTTCTGCTTGGATGGATTCCAGCAGAACTCTCTGAGCCATATCAAGCTTGCACTGGGGCTCTCTAATAGCACTTTTACTTCTTTCCTAAATTTTTTAAGTCTACACCAATTGAAAGCAAACATCAAGGGGAAAAAAAATAAAAAAAAACAAACACAAAAGATGATCCTGTCTGCATGTTTGGCAAATTATGCCTACAAGCGGCCATAAATTATCAAGAAAGTTGAAAACGTGTGAACCTGTATGTCAACTGTAGCCATTTCATTGTTAACCATGGAGCTGAATCTGGTGGGATTAGCAATGAAGGAGATCAGAAGTGGATTACTTTGAATGGATTCCCTTCTTGCTGTCTAGGTATTCCCTTGAATGGATTCCTTTTGAATTCCCTCCCTTTGAATGGATTTCCTTCGTGCTGACTGTTCATAGTATTGTTCAGGAGCCTGACAGAAGCAATTTTCTCATTTCTCTTCAGCAATCTGCTGGTAGAACGTTTTCAGAATCAGAACTGCCATAAAACTGTTCCTATTCTCAAAACAGTGGATGGATGTGCTTTGCTTTGGACCATACACCATACACTTTATTTGACTGGTAAGTCAAGAATCCCCAGCCCTAAATACCTCTTTTCTTTTCTTGACTTTTGCTCACTCATGCAGGAATAAAATTGTCTTGTTCTGCCTTGGTGATCTTAAAATTATGGAGGAAAAAGTGCAGAGAGACATTTTAAGGTGCACTGATACAGGTTACTAAATATAGCTACTGAAATAAGACTTCATTTAAGTGAGGTCATCAAAGCTAGTGCAATATACAGCTGTTAAACTTCTAGCCCATTTGGCTTTTAATACTTCATGGGAAGCTTGGTTTTGTGCTCACCTCCTGGCAGAAAATGTTAGAATTATTTACAAAAACATATCAGCTCCATGTGATATGTTTTCATATCTCATGGTTGTGAGATATGCTCTCACTGTGGCTTGGCAAATCCAGTTTGTGATACATTGAAGTCTTAGTCACAATTAATCTCAGCAGCTCTATTCACAATTAATCTCTGCCACCTCTCTCATTAGTCACTTACATTGCACGGTGGTCAGCTGAGCCAGGCTGGGTTCTCCTGCCTTCCCTTCTCCAAGGGAGCACACTCCTTAGGGTGCTTTTGAACAAGTGACCCTTTCTTGAAGATAATTACTTTGGGGCAGATACTCAAAGCTGTCCACAGACTTACCAGATATACCAGTGCATTTTTTTCAGAGCACCTATACCTACATCCATGCAAAAGAGAACATACAAATGGGTAAAACATACACTGCAGTAAATGTCTCTTTTAAAGTTCCTTTTCCCTACCTCTTAGTCAGTAAAGTGCCCAGAATGAATCACAGCCCACAAATAGGTGGAGAACATGAAAACGTATCATTCTGATGAGTCATGCTACTGTCAAGCTCAATAATATTACGCAGCACAGTAATACAACTTACACAGAGAAGCTCAGAAGCTTTCAGTCTAAAAGTAGCATGGTTTAAAATACTCCACTGCATGGTACTACTCATTGGCTGGCTGGAAACCTTCATTACCAATTAAAAACAGAGGTGAGCAAGCAGCGAGACTGCTTAAGGTGCTGTTTACAGCTGGTCACAAACAAAGCTGCATTCTCACCAGTAAAGTGTTTCTCTTACAACTTTTAATGAGTTATACAAATGAATCAAGATTTCAGCAAAATACTTCACCATTAGTTTGGGCGAAAAAATCTCCACAAAATAGAAGCAATCACCTTGGAACAAAGACAATGATACAAGCAACTATATTTTAGTTACACAGAGGGGTTAGAATCATAGAATCCTTTAG
>NW_008585040.1:0-10824 GCF_000691845.1 Merops nubicus
TGAACCTCATGAGGTTGGCTTGTGCATAAGGAAATAGTAAACCACAATATTTTTCAATGTTTTACAGTTCACCTCTGATTTGTGAGTATGAAAGTATTTGAGTCTGCCCTTCAGAAACTCCCCAGAGGTATTCAGAAAGACATATACTGTGACCACGTTGTCCAGTCTGCTCGGAATTACAGATCCTTTCCAAATAACTTTACTGCTTACCTTCCCAAATAAGACTGGCTTTTTTTTTTCTGGCAGGAGCTATGGGTCCTTGGAGAATGACTGCTTGGCAGACAAACCACAGCACTGCCAGGAAAGACAGATATTCTTCTAGCACAACATTGTCAAGATAGTCTTCTCTCATGAGAAATTTCCTCCAACAGCCAAACATTAAAGGACATCCCTGTTCTATCTGAAAGCATTAATGTTTTCCAAAAAAAAGGAGTAAAACTGAAGGAAGCGGGAAAACATTTGACTAATTGTTAGTCTTTGTGGGTTGTGCCTCATTAGACAGCTTAGGGGTGCTATCTTTACTCTTAACTAACAATGTTCTTACCACAGAGCCTCCAACTGGTACCCTCACATGGACATTTTTCTTCAAAGCAGCATTTAATATTGCTGCTATAGCAGGGTGACGGGCTATTTAAAGATAAGCTTGAATCAAGCTGTAAAAGACTTAGCTGATGAATAAGCAGATCTCCCGCACTGCAAGAGTGATAAGCTGTTACAAGCCTACAGGTCTAAAGTGCATCCTTTCTCTGGAAAACGTAGCACTTGTGTTCAGTGCTCCCTTCTGCTGCTGCTGTGTGTTCCTGTGGCCTTATTAGAACCACTGACTCTAAAATCCCTGTGGATACCAGTGGACTTATTTTTCAGAAGGCAGGGGAAAGTACACAGGCACATTGTTATAACAATTTTTTATAGAAACTAAGACTTCTCTCTAGAATCTATGCTTGGTCCTACACACATCCATTTTTCTCTCTCTCTATTGACGTGTATGTTTTAACATAAAGGAAGCCAGTTGTGCTATATTATTTCTTCAAGATACATGTGGTAAGCAGTGCATACGAGGCGGATTTAGAGACTAAGAATCTAAAACCTATCTTGTTTTTCTTCTTTAACTTTCACTAGTATTTGGAGAAGTACTTGCCACCTAACCTTTCTATTTTTTTTGTAATAAGGACAATCACCACTGAAAATGGAGATGATTCCTAAGGCAGAAAAAACACAAATAGCAATTACCACAGTTGTGTCGGAGCTTGATGATTCCAATATGAGTCCCACACCATCCTTTGCCCCATTTACCAAATAAAACCCTCCGCCCAGTGCTACAGCTGTGTCCAAACTACTAATCTTTCTCCATTTGCTCCATTCATAAGCAGAAAAAGGCACCACAAAGAAATGTTGCTACAAGCACTTGCTTTCTTCCACCTCTCTCTCTCTCTCAAATTTATTTTAAACCTTTTACATGGGACTTCCTTGCTGATAAAATATTCAAATACACAGAAATGTAAATACGATGTCAGACAGCCCCTAAGAAAAGAAGACAGCAGAACAGAAACAGATGGTATCACCACATAGATTTTGCAGAGGGGTTGTGGAGAGGAAAAGCAGTGCACCAGCCTAGGCTGTGGGACTGTATGGGTGAGTTTAAATAGATAAACATCAAAGGAACTCATCTGGCCTTGAAGTGGAATCAGTCACTTGAGATTGTTCCTATTTAACAGAGACTCTGGGGTCTTGGCCATGTTTATTACACCAGTGTAATCCCTCCCCAGTTACATTTTTTGTTCACCGTCTAGTAAGCGAGAGCTGCTGGAGGCAAGAAGAAAGAGAATAGCTAAGAGCTGAAGCTTGTGTCATTGGCAAAGGAATTGATTTCAGTCTGAGCATCATCTTGTTGATTAACTGCCCTAGTAGGAAAATTGAAAAGAACTGCACTTAAAACTAGATATAATGCTGCCCTGTGATTTCTAGAGCCCTGCTTTTTTGCATTCCAATGGAAGAAGTAATGTGTTCTCTCTTTAAAAAGTCTCTTTCTCATAAAAATGAAAAGGGAATCATCACATTCACAAGACTTTTGTTCTCCAATCTTTCTTCAACATAAGCAGCAATTTCCAAGCAGGTGAGATATCTGAGGGCATTCAAAGGCAGAACCAGTTGTGGAATTGGACATCAACGCCAAGGAAGGGGTTGGGGTTTTTCAGTTTTCAATTATGAATTTGCTATGGTATCCTCTGGCTGTGGGCAGGAACAAAGGAGAGAGACATCTGGGCACTGTCATAAGAAGAAGTGTTATGCCCATGTTGAGGCAGAGAAGCCTTGGCATAGAACAGGTTCTGGCTTATACACCCTTCCCCTCACTGGAAATTCTCCTTCCACCCACTTTTCCCCATGATGATGGAAAGTGAGAGAGACTGGGTAGTATACAGCAGTTTTGCTGATGTATGTTTCTGGGGCCGCTATAAAAATGGTCAAGAAGCTAGATGGACTTTGGGGCAGGAGTTATGAGGGGTTTTTGATGACTGAGAGTGACCCTTTGGATGTTTTCCCTAGGACTTGATGCAGGGTTTCCCTGGTAAAGAGGTGAAAAGACTGCAAATTTTTGTGGGTGATGAAACTCTTTAACAATGGAGTTGTAGGAGAATGGAACAAATTACTCAGGTGAAGAAATACTTGTCCTCTTTGTCTTCAGGTGTAGTTTATCCTTCACCTCTACCCTTCAACAACCGTGGTTCGAACCCTTTGCTTTTCTCTTAAAGTTAGGTAGAAAAAGCAAGTGTTATACTTTGCTTCTATTAAAATAATTTAATGCCAAGCTTGAAAAACGTGGAGAGGAATAAGGGGATTAGAAAGGTTGCAGCTCAGTGACAACTTGATCTACAATAGTAATATTAGTCTTTAAAAAGGTTAAAACATCAAAGGGTCAAAATCAAAACTGTTGAAATCACCAGCTGAACAGTGCAATTCAATTTAAGAACTTATTTGTACGTATGAAAAGTAAGTAAAGTAAGTATGGGATTTAAATTTTTCATCCATCTTTGAAAATTAAAAACTTTAGTCAAAGTTCACAAGATGACAGAATTTATTTGTCATCCAACTCTAATCTTAAGGAATCCCACCTAAATATTCTTTTTTTAATATTCATACAGATTTTAAAATAAAGGGATTTTCTTCCATCTAAACATATTCAGACATTTGACTTTGTCCAACAGCCTTGCACTGGTTCCTCTTTTTATCACTGTTTCCAAAGTGCAGTTTAATTTCCATGTCTTGCAAATCATTAAAAGCCCTGGAAGAAGCTAAGCAGCAAAGGATATCAGACAAAAAGTACATCAACTGATTGTCAATCCTTAATATATACCTCAAGGTAAATTAGTGTTATACAATGAAATGAGCATGAATTATGTTGTCCCTGCAGAAGACCAGGGTGTTGACTGTATTTTTAGTTTCTACACTAAAACTTGGTAGAACAGGTGGAGTCTGCAGGGGCACTAACACAGGAGGAACAAACGGTGGTTGTAGGAGAAACATAATGGACAGCAACCTCTATCATCACCCATACACAAAATACCAAGCATTCACCCGCCCATTCATGCTCCTAAAAGTTGTCAGTATCCCCATATGTGCAGTTCATTCAAAGACAAAATGTTGGTACTCACCCTACTACCACAATTATAAAATCTAGTAAATTCCAGCCATTGCGGAGGTAAGCGTTGGGGTGAAAGAGAAGTCCATATGCTATTACTTTTAAAAATGCTTCCACTGTAAAAATTATGAGAAAGAGATACTCCACTCGTTCCTGGGGAAGATAAGAGAACAAGAGAGACAATGGTTAGTGAGAGTGACAAACCACACGTAAGGACATTTTCTTCACCCACTCAGCCCCCAGCTCACCGACTCACCACTTTGTGTCCACCTAATGTGCCTAGTTTGCCAGAGGGCTTTTCTCTTCACACTCACACAGCCTTCAGCCAGTCTGACAGAACAGTGGCAGCAAATTTTGGTTAGGATCTTGAAATTTGCGGCACTTGCCTTGGCAGGGATTGACCACTGCACAGGCCTGTGCAGAGGAGAAGGGGAGAGGGTCAACAGGCATGTCCTAGCACTCAGCTCTCTTACAAAGTATGATGCCGAATATCAGCCATCAGAATGAACTGAGTTCAGTCCTTTTCTGCCTCTGGAGATGAAACAATGCTGGATGTAATGTTGTGGAGAAAGATGGGGAAAATAAGAAGAGGGGCCCACCTCAGACTGATACACATTTCAAACTGTGCCTTCTTTTGGATTCCCTTTTCTGTTGCTGGGGAGTAGGTAGGCTGAATATTAGTGGTAAGTGTTTTACATATTAGACTGACTAATGCTAAAGGCTTTTAGTCATTCCATCAGAAATCAACATGTCCCTGTGAAATGCAGGCTGCAATTAAGCTTATCCAAACAAAGTCACTTCCAGTGACAGTACAGTCTGATGCAGGACAAGCAAGCAGGCTTTTGGAGTCAGAAGGCACACTCAACATCTCTCATCTCTGGGGTTTTTAGGTCTAGTGTGAAATAATAAAAACAGTGTTGCAGAAGTGGTAGGGACCTCCACTGAAGTAGGAGGGAAGCTGCAGCATTAGGTAATCACTACAGAAGTGCTGCGTGGCAAGCTGAGAGGAAAATGAGTATGTGAAAACTAGAGGACAGTAAAAGGAGACTAGGTCCCTACAAGGTTAAACTACAAAGTTATTAAAAGTTCACATTAAAGCAATTAAAATCTGAGATAAATACAAATTAAAACATCTTAGGGATTCCTGGTCATAACTTACAGGGTATCCAGCAAGACAATAAGGCAGGTAACTACTTGATTTTTCTTTTCAGCTCCAAGCACAATAATCCTGTTCCTCTGCCCATCTGAATGCATGTATGACACCTACATATGATATAGCAATAGCAAATGTGCAGGATTACAAAAAAACTTTCCACTGTTTCACAGCTGCCCATTTGAACCTCCACCATTCAGCTCCAAGTAATTAACTCACTAGCAACTCATTGATCAAAAAGGCAATTTCCAGTTCATTTGCATGTTTACATTAGCATGTTCTTTAACACAATTGACAAATTCCATCTGACAGTAGCAGGCACATGTTTGTGCTTTAAAATATTGCTGTTTTCTCTCAGACAAAGCTTTCACAATGCCCATAGTATTCCCCTGTGCATAGTATGAGGAATGCCTAAAATAGAAAAAGTATCACTCTGCAGTTATCTGATCCAGTTGTAAAGCTTTTGAATGTGGCTGCAGCACAGAATTTGTCCATTATTGTCCCAGATGGAGACAGGTCAACACACTAAATATTTCCCTCCCCTTGAACTCAGAGAAGGAAACAACAGCATACAATACTAATGACTACTATGTCCCCCGCTCTACAAATAGTAAGTGCATTATTTTATTTAGTATGGGAATTGGCACGTAAGTGCTAACAGCCAGGAGTCTAGCTATTGTCTTGGCCTAAGACTTCCATAATGGCTTGCACACTCCTAGAAGAGTTTAACATGGCAGCTCTTCTCCTTCCACTGCTGCACACATTTGTAAAGTAAGATGAGCTTGTCACAAAACCTCTTAAAAAAACACGCAACCAGCCAACCAGAACACAAAACAATTGTGCGATAGGAAGTCCACACAATGTCTTCCTGGCTGCCTTGCACCTTTGTGTTGCCAGATGCCTCTATCAGCAATAGTGTTAGACCCGATGCAGGTAGCCTGCAGTAGCTCTGTCTGGGAGATGATGCTCTGCCTCTGAAAGGACAAAGTAAAGCCTGTATAGAGGCTGGAGGAAGATGAGGAAAGGCTCTGCAGAGGAAGAACCTGCCCTGAACCAAGGATGGGAGTAGAGTGTTGTGCCTTGGATGGATGTAGCCTCACTAGGGATGAACAAACATCTTTTAAGATGGAAATAAAAATTTCTCTTGTTGCAACCCAGCCCCTTAACAGGTCTTGCTCCCTGCTTCAACCCGGAGCTTTCCACAGCTGCGGGCAAGTTCTTTCCTTCCCACAAAAAGGGCCACAGTAGGTCCAAGACCACTCTTTCATTCAGATTGCCTTTGAGGTTGCCCTGTATGCTCAGTTCATCTGGCATCTTGCTCTGTAAACAGAGACATGGGCTTATGAAGGAAGGCTGTAGGCCCTAAAAACCAGCCTTCCCCTAAAACCTTTCTTGGCAGTCATAGCCTAGACTGGTACCATAGAGATATCGACGAGCCTATCCTCTCGTTTTGTAACTCCAGGTCCAATCTGAAGCAGACCAGAAGAACAATTGAAGAGGACGGCCTAAAGCTGATTCCATGCCCAGTGATTTAACAGCAAGTACTGTCCCTGACCTCTGGGAACCCTAGGACAAATGCTGCTGTCAGCTCTGTGTAGCTTTGTGCTGCTTCTGTGGCTGCAGTGCTATGCAGGCTTTCCTGGCCAGAAGAGCCTTTCCACGCCATGAATTTTATTGAAACACCTGTACTAATGCAATCAAAAGTCCAAGAAAGCCGATACTTGAGAAAATTCTAGAAGAACGTTTAAAAAGAAAATATTTAATACTGCACAGAGCAGCTAGTATTTAAACAGGTTCCATCTGGTTGGGTTTAGGAGTCTCGTATCTTTTTGCCTCTAAAGATGCCTATGAGACTACAGACTTCTGTTTTGTTATGGTAATAATGCTGTTTGTTGAACCATGCTGTTGAGGTAATAATATTAAAAAATATTACACACATATGCTTATATATACACATCAATACACAGATATATGCATATATCCATATATTACTATAGGCTGTTTGAATAAATTCCTTACAGTGCTCTAGCTAAGGTGGAAAGATCTATTAAAAAATAAATTCTATAAAAGTCTTTAAAATGAACATAAGATATAGAATGCTGAGCATAGGAGAGAGATTTTATGATCCTCTGCACTTAAATTGATGATTGCAGGATCTAAAACAGAAGGAAAAATACTGCTGAGATTAAACATTGAGACTACTCCAAGACCATTTCAGAAAGCTACTCCTGCTTAGCTTCGAGAAGGATTTGAAAAACCTACTAATTAATTTGTGTTCTCTTTTATACTATAAAACTCAAAAGCCTTTATGAATACAACACAACTCAGTAATCGTGTAGTATAACTGGGTTCCCAGGAACCTGAGTTGCAATCCCAGTTCTGATACCACCTTGCCTAGTGGACTCATATGTGACTCAACCACCTTCTGCCTCAGGCTAGAAATGAGAGGAGGACCTCTTGCCTTCAGCATCTGCAGAATGATTAATTTGCCTCTGCCAAATGAACATCTACACTTCTGGCTGCTCAGATGAAGCTTTGCTCACATGGGTTAGGCAGACCAGGCTCCAGTGTCTCAAGCTCCCAAGGGATATAGCATTGCAAAGTATCCCACTCTGAGAAGCAAATTTGGTGCCATTTTAAAAGAAACCAAACTAGACAAAAATTGGCATTTCCCTTTGAGAGAGCTCCCTGTTGACAGGGACTGCCTGCTACCTTGAAATAGGAACCATGCCAGTGTTGCTGAGACACATGAAGCATATTGCAGGTTGAAGAATTACAAAGCTGGACCTTCCTGCTTGGGCAACAGTGATGAAAACATTTCAAAAACCAGAGAAAAAGCCCCAATAATTCATGAGGGGAAAAAGAGGAAGGACTAAAGTTTTAGAAAACTGGTCAGTCTCTGGAGCATACACAGATGTTCTGGGATTGGCTCTAGCACGGTGGTTTTTAAGTTTGTTTTGGTTTTTATAGATACAGGACATGACCATCAACTAGTCAGGCTGATAGATTAGCCAGCACTACCATTGCCAAGAAACAAACTGTACATCATATTACTCTTAACAAAGAAACAAACATTAACTTGCTGTTAAGGGTCTAAGATAAATTTCCAAAAGAGGATTACTGTATTAAGTACGAAACTCCTCTAATCCCATGTGCCTTCTGAAGACGTCATAGGATTGTTTTTGTTTATAATTTTTAAACTGTACCTAATGACATCCTGGGTTTGTAAAAGGAGTCTGAAAACAGGAAGTCCAAAGAAATTACTGTAGGGTGCCATGAGGCTTTTCTCCTGTCAGGAAAAGAGTGAGTAGACCAGTGCTGTTTCTGAGAAATGGTCATCAGAATGATTCATTGTATTTTGATCTTAAATCTCCAAATCGCATCCATCCAGCAGCATCACTAGGTTACAACATATTCTTAGCAAGAATTACTTAAGGCTCAAATCACAATCAGGTCCTCACATCTCATACATCCCAGTCTAAAGAATTTACGATCTAAAATTTTCACTTGAACGTTTTCTCAGGCTTTGCTGTCTCTCTGTTGGCACTCTGCTCAGCTTGTTAAAAATCACATTTCAAAAACTAGAGCTTATATATCTGAAGCAGCATACAGCAAACCCTGCACAGCTAGAACTTTAATGAAGCTGCCTATTTGTCTTGAGACCACATTATACTAGTGTCTGCATTATTATTCCCCAGTGCTTCCTTAAATATAAAGAATACATTTCTCCAGTAATGCAAGTACTCAGCAGCCCAAGGAAAACAGCAGTATTTTAAGGGCCTCTGTCAAATAGGATGTTTTGGCATTAATTGCATAAATAAGCTCCCAGAGATACAAGTCAGAGTAGAAGCACTCAGACTTTCTCTTTGAAGGAAAACCAATCTTTTCTGATGGGCAGTAAGAAGACTAAGCTGCAGTGCTAGAAAAGATAGCCCAGAGACTTTACGAAAAAAGGTTCCATGTCTTTGGATTACAAGTTATCATCAACTCCAAGATACAGATATCCTCACCGTATGAATATGCTGACCTGGAGACTACTGTTAGTATTACTAACTTGGACCTTCAGTGAGGGAGAGCCACGTGTGTGGGCTTAAAGGGTCGATGCAGTAAAGAAGATGTTAAGGACAGGGTTTTTTTGCTTTGCAGTCAATGATTGATATCAAGTGGAGACCAATAACAAGTGGTATTCCTCAGGAGTCTGTACTGGGACCAGCGCCGTTTAACGTCCTCACTGGCGACATGGACAGTGGGATTGAGTGCATCCTCAGCAAGTTTGCCAGTGACACCAAGCTAAGTGGTGCAGTCAGCATGCCAGACGGAAGGGATGCCATCCAGACAGACCTTGACACAGGAAAACTTCGTGAAGTTCAACAAGGCCAAGTAGAAGATCCTGCACATGGGTTGAAATAATCTCAAGCACAAATACAGACTGGACCATGAGTGGGTTGAGAGCAGCCCTGCAGAAAAGGACTCGGGTATATTGGTGGATGAAAAACTGAATCTGAGCCAGAAATTGCATTTACACCCCAGAAAGCAAGTCACATCCTGTGCTGCATCAAAATGAGTGTGGTCAGCAGATTGAAAGAGGTGATTCTCCCCCTCTACTCCACTCTCCTGAGACCCTACCTTTAGTACTGTGTTTAACTCTAAGGACCTTAAGTGTAAGAAAGACATGGACCTACACAAGTTCCAGAATAGGGCCATGAAGATGATCAAAGGGCTGGAACACCTCTCCTACAAGAAGAAACTGAGAGAGTTGGGGTTCTTCAGCCTCAAGAAAAGAAGGCTCTGGGGAGACCTTATAGCAGCCTTCCGGTACTTAAAGTGGGCCTACCAGAAAGATGGGGAGGGACTCTTTATCAGGAAGGGTAGTGATAGAATGAGGTGTAACTCATCCTCATGATGAGGTTGATTTAGATTAGATATAAGGAAGAAATTCTTCACTGTGAGAGTGCTGAGACACTGGAACATGTTATCCAGAGAAGTTTTGGATGCCTCCTCCCTTGAAGTGTTCAATGCCAGACTGAGTAACCTCATCTAGTGCAAGGTGTCCCAGCCTGTGGCAGCGGGCTTGGAGATAGATGACCTGTAAGATGCCTTCCAACCCAAACTATGATTCTGTGACTATGAGTTACTTCTCAATGTACTCAAGTTAACTCAGGAGACATTTTCAGCAAAGTGTGTGTGAAAATAATATACAAGCACATGAGCAAATAAAACTTAGAAAAAAAACAATGCAAACATATTCTCGAATAAAACTTAAAACAGAGAATATGTTTGCATTGTTTTTTTTCTTTCTCCTTAAAATTACTGTCATTGCAGAAATAAGTGGCCATAGCCATTTATTTGATAAAGGGAAAGGGATGATAAGATGGTATACTGCTGAACATAATTCCATTTGCTGTTACTGTTGATCCTAGAACACAGCATCCTTTCTTCTACCTGTTACCCAAAAAAGAATTCCCAAAAATTGAGCAAAAGAACACTATCTGATTTTACCTGACAAGGATAAAATATGCCCCAAGAAGGAAGTGGGTGACTAGCAATCAGCTAGACATAACTCACTGTGTTGCTAAACAGAAGTCAGAGCAGCTTCTGAGAGGTTTGTTTTCCAAATATGATCAGCACTGCCTTCTTTCCACTGCAACCAAAGGCAGTGTCTATACAACGTCAGGTTTTACAACGAGCAGCATTAAATTTACACCAAGTTACTAACACCTGCAAATGTGAGATACTCTCACATGCAGCTACTTTAAAAGTGTCTAACACCAGAACATTAAACCAAAGGCAGAATTCTCTTTAATCTGAAATAAGAGATTATAAAACAAGCATGTAGTGCAAGCCAGCCTTCAATACATTCTGATAATTCATAACATGACAATGACGCATTTAAAGAACTTCCACTGAAATGAAGAGAAGACATTAATAGTTTTGAATGCTTACAGACCTGATGCACCTGCCCTATATTCAAGAGTTCCTGGGCAAATCAACAAATACTTCATAGTATTTGATTCAAACGCGGCGAACCCGTGTT
>NW_008585041.1:0-216 GCF_000691845.1 Merops nubicus
GCCCCTAGTGTGTGCGTGGGGCAAGGAGTGACAGCCAGTACAGCCAATGAGTGGATGAGTGGCGTCTTCTCCCCCCCCGGCCGCGCGGGGTACGCAGTCCCAACCACCCTGCTCCGGCTCCTTTCACCTCGTGTCTTTTTTTTTTTATTTTTATCCTTATTTTTCTTCCGCTCTGGGCATTCGATTGGCGGCTCCCACCGCACACCGGCGGGGTGG
>NW_008585041.1:704-6566 GCF_000691845.1 Merops nubicus
GAGGGGAAGTGGGGCGGGAGGTCGCTGTCACACCCCTCGCCTCCCGCTCGCTAGAATAGCCCCCGACGTGGGGCGGGGAAGGGTGGCAAGAGCTGGCTTGTGCCTCTCTATATGTTTAATGGGGGTGAGGGGAGGAAAAAAAACCCTAAAGGTTCTCGTTTTGTTTTCTCTCTCTTCCTCTCTGCGTGGTAGGTTTTTTTTTCTTGTAGAAATGTGTGCAAAACATGGTGGTGGAAAAAGTTAAGAGCAAGTTGCAATGAAGTGCAAGGCTTTGCTTCCTCCAGTCCCCTTTTTGTATGTCTCTCTTAGTCCAGAGCCATGGATGTGAAATACATACTGTATACATGGGATATGTACATGCAAATCGAGATTAGTGGTTTTCTTCATGGCTGGAGTTTTTATGCTGTAGCTATCTATGCATTGTAAGATGTAAACAAACATAATCTGCTAAGTGTTTCATCTACCTAGATAAGCACATGGGAGAAGTTGTGTGGTGCAAAATGCAAGTAGTTGGTGTTATTGTGGAGTTACAGACTTCCTATTTGTAATTTTTTTGTGGGGAGTGCAGAGGAAGAGGAAAAAGTGTGACACATTACAGGTCTTTTAATCTTCACTCTGGGGAAATCAAAAGGAAAAAATGAGTGAAAAGCCTTTGTGATAGTCTTTGAGAGCTGTTGAACAGTTGGGATTTGGACTGCAGCCTAGTCTCATGTCTTTTTATTTCCTTGTAACAGTTTTTGACTAAAACAACAGAAGAAAGTGTTGTGCTCTTTTCAAATACTTTACAAACAAGTGGATAACATTAAGAAAAAGTTTTGCTTACTGAGTTTACCAAGTAAGTATTTCTGAAAATGCTGCTAATGAATGCTGCAACTCGTGTATGTTGTGTGTACAGCTCATGTTATGTTATCACAGATCATGGTTATAAAGTCAGATCCCATCTGTAGCAAGCTTATAATGATAGTTTATTAGGAGACTGCACATAACAGCAGGTTTGTCTGTTCTTAAGTGTTCATCTCTTAGCCTGCAGAGCTGTACTTTCAAACTGATTCATTACAATATTTTTGTGGCGGCTGGATGCTGTAGTGAGAGAATGATTAGTCTTTGCTCTGTTCTCCAGACTGAAGGGGGAAGCAAACTCTCTTGTTAGGGTGAAAGGCTTCTTTTAGCAGAACAGGGTTTCTGTTTAGACTCTCCTATGCTTTATTGCACTCTTGGAGCTTGCATGGTGCATTAATAGATTTTTATGTATGTTCTGAGGCATAGTTTTAAAACTTTAGCATGTACACACTGTAGTGAGTTAGAAGGGAATGACATTATATAAATAAAGGGGAAGTTTTTGAAGTCCTTTCCCCACATTTGTTTAGCAGTATCATGATGAAAGATAGCATTACTTATAAGTGTCTTTAAAAAGAGGAAGGGTAGGATTTTGTTTAAGGTGGCTTAAACTTACCTCAAAAATGGGTCTAAGCACATATTTAACAAGATATTATGCTGTTTAATAGAGTAACCTGGTAGTTAATTGTTGTTCTGCAGTTGTATGGGTCAGACTCTGACTACACTGACAGTCACCAAAGTGTTTGAAGATCCAGTTTTCTTTATGGAAGAAAATAGGCATGTGTAATTTAAGGACAGCAAAAAATGTTTCTATAACTAAACAGTAAAAGGAGGAGTAGGGAGAATCATCATCCTTTAGGGGATGCAGGGGGAAACATGGTGACTGAGGACAAGGAAAAGGCTGAGGTACTGAATGCCACCTTTGCCTTAGTCTTTAATAGCAGGACTAGCTGTTTGCTGGGTAGCCAACCCCTTGAGCTGGAAGAATCGTAGAATGGTTTGGGTTGGGAGGGACCTTAAAGATCACCTAGTTCCAACCCCCCTGCATTGACCAGGGACATCTGCAACTAGAGCAGGTTGTTCAGAGCATAGTTCAACTTCACCTGTAAGGTTTTCAGGAATGGGGCTTCTACCACTTCTCTGGGCAACCTGGGCGAGTGTCTGACCACCCTGCATGTCAAAAACTTCTTCCTTATTTGTAGTATAAATCTCCCCTCTTATTTTAAAGCCATCAATCCTCATTCTGTTGTAACAGGCCCTGCTGAGAAGTCTGTCTCTATTTTTCTTATAGGCTCCCTTTAAGTACTGAAAGGCTGCAACAAGGTCTCACCAGGAGCCTTCTCTTCTCCAGGCTGAACAACCCCAACTCTCTGTCTGACCTCATAGGAAAGGAGAGGACCTCTAGCTCTCAAATATATATGTATTTCTATATGATGCAGTCAAAGGCGGGGACAGGGAGCAGGAGGTGGCCTCCATAATACAAGAGGAAATGGTTAGTGGTCTACTGCACCTAGACATTGACAAAACTATGGGGCCAGTTGGGTTACATCCAAGGGTACTGAAGGAGTTGGATGATGAGCTTACTAAGCATGGTTTACCAGAAGTCCTGACTAACTGGGGAAGTTAAGCTGTGGATGCTGTTTATCTTGACTTCAGTAAAGCCTTTGATACTGTGCCCCACAGCATTCTCATCAAAAAACTGGCTGCCCTAGGCCTAGATGGGTGTACACTGTGCTGGATCCGTGCACTGGCTGGATGGCCGGGCCCAGAGAGTGGTGGGGAATGGAGTTAAATCTGGTTGGTGGCCAGTCACAAGTGGTGTCCCCCAGGGCTCAGTGCTGGAGCTGCTCCTCTTTAGCATCTTTATCAATGATCTTGATGAGGAGATTGAGAGTGCCCTCAGTAAGTTTGCAAATGACACCAAGTTAGGAGGCTATGTTGATCTGCTTGAGGGTAGGGAGGCCCTTCAGAGGGATCTGGACAGGCTGGACCGATGGGCTGTGGTCAACTGTATGAACTTCAACAAGGTCAAGTCCTGCACTTGTGCCACAGCAACCCCATGCAAAGCTATAGACTTGGGAAGAAGTGGCTGGAAAGCTGCTGGGCAGAAAGGGACTTGGGGGAGTTGATTGACATCTGGCTGAACATAAGCCAGCAGTGTGCCCAGGTGGCAAAGGCAGCCAGTGGCATCCTGGCTTGTATTAGGAATAGTGTAGTCAGCAGGACTAGGGAAGTGATCGTCCCACTGTACTCAGCACTGGTGAGGCTGCATCTTGAGTTCTGTGTTCATTTTGGGCACCACAGTATAAGAAGGACATTGAGGTTCTAGAGAGGCTGCAAAGTGCAACAAAGCTGGTGAAGGGTCTTGAGGATAAGTCTTATGAGGAGTGGCTGAGGGAACTGGGGTTGTTTAGCATGAAGAAGAGGCTGAGGGGAGAGCTTATTGCTCTCTATAACTACCTGAAAGGAGGTTGTAGGGAGCTAGGTGTGGGCCTCCTCTAACATACCACAACTGACATGACAAGAGGAAATGGTATTAAGTTATGCCAGGGGAGATTTATGTTAGACAGTAGGAAAAACTTCTATACTGAAAGGTTGTTCAAACACTGGAACAGAGGCCGCCTCTTACATGCCACAACTGACAAGGCAAGAGGAAATGGTTTTAAGTTACACCAGGGGAGGTTTAGGTTAGACATTAGGCAAAACTTCTACACTGAAAGGGTGATCAAGGACTGGAAGAGGCTTCCTAGGGAAGTGGTTGAATCACCATCCCTGGATGTAGTTAAAAGCCATCTCAATAGGGTGCTCAGGCATATCATGTAGAGGTGGCCTGGTAGAGTTATATAATGGTTGGACTCATTGATCGTAAAGGTCCTTTCCAACCATAGTGGTTCTGTAATTAAGCAGAGTGGCAACCTGAGGTGGCTTTATAAGCATCTAGACATCTGTGAGGGGATTGTGGATTGTTTTGTGTAGCTGAATCTCCAACTACTGAAGTTTGTAATACAAAGTTACTGCTGCTGCAAGCCAGGATGCAAATGGCTTTTGTGCTCACTAAGATGAGGTCATACTGTCACAGATGAACATTAATATACAGGTTGGCAGTGGTCTCTTCTGACCGTTTGCACAATATAGAAGGATATTATTATTAATGGGCAAGCCAACAGCCCGTTTCCTCCCTCTGATCTTAAATCGTACACAAACAATCCAATGTGCTGGACCACTGGAGGGAGGAATAAACACACTCACAACATAGGATATAAAGAAGGGAGCAAGCTGGCTGTGGAACTAAGCTGTGGGAGATGGAAGGAACCATGTGATCAGCCTGATTATGTAGAAGTTTCCCAGAGAGACTCATGATCTTGTTTTGCTGTTCTGGAAACTCCACTTCCTATGAAGAGTCAGGGAGCCCTTTCACAATAACCACCACCTTGACACAGTACGTGCACTGTGTAGGCAAGCTTTCCAACCCTACTACAAGCAGAGTCAGCTCTTAGAGAGGTGGCTTCTTGCCCTGCCTCCAAGTGGGGGCACCTGGTGGTGATCTCCCAATCAGTTCCCACCCAAGGCTGGCCAGACCCTTTGGGGAAAACCCATCAGGAGGGTCTTTCTTGCCTGGTTGTGGACATAATCCATATGCCAACCCTCATTCAGGGCTGGGGGTTTAAATCCCAGCACTTCATGGTCTTATTTTGTTCAGCCTTATTGCACTTCTTTTTTACACCTAGATGGATCAGCATCCTTTATCACCTAATCATGTTGCAAATAAAATAATCTATTTTTGGGTGGTGTGTTACAGTTGAGGTCATATCCATTGGTATATTTGGACTCTTGAATGTGACTATAGCATGTTACTTTAGTCTGTTTCAGCCCATGGGGTATTTATCTGGTTATTATGGATTTTGATATGGACTTTGATTCTTCCAATGGGAATATAACATATTAAAGCAAACAATCATATTGCTTACTTATGAGCGTGACACGCACCATGTTCATGTTCATTCTTCATAGGCAGATCAATAAATTCATCTGTATTTGAACTGGGACTTGATAGTCCAGTTTTATAGTAGACTTACAGATGCTACTATTCCACCAATATAGTTTGCGCTGTTGATGTTGATTGGGAACATCAGTGATATGTAGACTAGGCAATACAAATACTTTTTGGTTATCTTCAATATTTTTTTTTTTTCTGTGTCTGCATTTTTGCTTGTGTGTGTGTGTCAGTATTGTCTGCCTTACTAAAGAAAGGCAGTTTTTGTACTTTGTCTCGAAATTGTGAAGCATTGCTACAGCTCTTTGCATTTTAGGTAATTGCTCAGAGTAGAATTTTTAATTTTTTTTTTTTTTTCAACTAGGATTTTCCTCTTAAAGGAAATGATGAAACAGAAGAATTAGTCATACTGTGTGTTGTTGCATGCCGATAGCCACATTTAAGATTCTTCTTGCCAGAATTATACAATATCATCTGATCTGCTGCTCCTTATAAGCAAATGAAAAGTCAGGTTGAAATGCCAACTCTTGTAACCCTTTCCACTTAAGCTACTTCCATCAGAGCCTTTCCTTCAATTTGACCCAGTAGCAACTTATCTGACCCTTTCTTTACCACTTCAATCTTCTGGTCAGTCCTGAGATAGGAATTGTGGGACTGAGTTGTTCCAGGTTTACTGTGTAGCAGCTTAACCAGATATCTGCTAGACTTTGACTTTTCCCTAAAAAGCCTTAGGTTTCAAAGAATAGTTGTTATTCCTTGCAAATATCCTTTGAGTATTTCTGCCTTTCTCTAGGAAATAGTTTTCTGCTGTTGGAACTTCAGAACACAAGTGAAACTGAGCCAATTTCATGCTTTATATCCCTGAAGTCCCTTACAATAAATTCCCTTGCAAAAGCGTCAATCTAGTATTCAAGCAAGCTTGCTCTAAGAGTGCTAGAGGCCACAGAACATGGTTATTTGCTGATCTAAGATAGTGTGGAAAAGATAAAAATACTAGCTTTTGTATAGTTGTGAGAAGCGAGTCCTCATTC
>NW_008585042.1:0-1841 GCF_000691845.1 Merops nubicus
CGTTTAACTCCCCCGAGAGAAACGAAAGAACACCTCTATTCATTTTTTTAATACGTATTTTTAATTTTCATTCCCCCTGACAAAAGCCCAAACGCCCACAAAGCCCCATTTCCCTTGGATTAATTTTTATATTAAAGTTCTCAATCGCTCTAATACATCAAATTGCAAAAAAAACCCCACACTTCTACCAGAAAATAAAGAAAAAAAATCCCAACAAAACAAAACAAAACAAAACTCATTCTCCCCACCAGCTTCCTAACAACGGGCTGTGCTGTGGTGGGAGTGAGCCCCCAGCCACGGGCTCCGTGTCCCTGTCCCATCCCCAGTGGGTGGCTGTTTGTCCAGCCCCACTGTCACAGCATCTCCCTATGTCAGCACCCACCCTCCAGCCCTGAGCCCCCCACGCCAACCCCCGGCCCCACATCCTCTTTGGGGGGCCCCAGTGGGGCTGGTCTCTCTCCACCTCCCCCGTTAGTGGGTCCTGATGTCCATCCGAGGTCGAGGCTCACGTCTTGAGGCAAAATGTCACCTTCAAATGACAAAACACAGGCTGGTTTTAGTCGTTGCTGTGTTTTCTGAGCTCAAAGGGGCCACGTGTCACAGCCCCTTTGTTCCCATTGGCGTTAAGACCCCTCCCAGGGTGGGCTCCCCTCTCCCTGGCTGTCATCCCCACCTCCCCAAAAAACACCCCCCCTAAATCATTGCAAAAACGCCTCAAATCTCCTCTCCCTGCAGCATCCCTTGGCCAGCACCGAATTCACCCTCCCACCCTGCAATAGGGTGGGGGTTTGCCCACAGATGATACCCCCCATCACCCAAACCAGCTCCTGGCACAGCTCTAGGAACTCCAGGGGTGTTCCTGACGCTCAGCTGCACCACCCAGGTGGGGGTCACCCCACCACCACGGCTCCCACCATCCCCCACGACCCACTGACTACCTTCCTCCCTGACACACCGCAGACTTTCGGTGTCCTGGCTTCAGCTAAGCCCCTCTGGAGACACGTCAAGTGACCCAGACCTCACTCTTCCCTTTTTCAGCCTGAATATGTCTATTTAATTCCCTTCTTTGCAGCTCCCTCTGGGAAATGTGACTCGTCCTTCAGTCATGGTTGGGGGTTCCCGTTTCATGCAACCATAGAATCACTGAGGTTGGAAAACACCTCTAAGATCATCAGGTCCCCATCATCAGCCCAACACTCCCAGGCCCCCCTCCATGGCTCTTAAACCCCTCCAGGGGTGGGGACTCCACCACTGCCCTGGGCAGCCTGGCACAGCCCTGGGCAACCCTCCAGGGCAAGAAATTGTTCCTCAGGGACAACTGAAACCTCCCCTGGGGCAACTTGAGGCCATTTCTTTTCCTGGAGGCCATTTTCCCAGCAGAGCTGGCAGCAGGGCTGGCTGTGGGGCTGTGGGGCAGGTTTGCAGCAGGGAGGGTTTGCAGCAGGGAGGGTTTGCAGCAGGGAGGTGGGGAAAGGGTTTGAAAAGGGCAAGTGGGGAAGGTTTGCAGCAGGGAGGTTTTCAGCAAGGCTGAAGGGCAGGTTGGTGGTGGGGCTAGTTGGAGATAGAGCTGGTTGGTGAGGGGGTGGTTGGAGGTAAGTCTGGTTGGTGCTGGGGCTTGCTGGTGATTGGACTAGTTGGCCATGGGGCTGGCTGGAGGTGGGGTGGTTGCCAGTGGGGCTGGTTGGTGATTGGGCTGGTTGGCCATGGGGCTGGTTGGAGGTGGGGGGACACTGATGGTTGGCAATGGGGATAGTTGGCTGTGGGAGCGGTTGGCCATGGGGCTGGTTGGTACTGGGACTGGTTGGAGGTGGGGCTGTTTGGCAGTGGGGAGGGTTGACCAC
>NW_008585043.1:0-206 GCF_000691845.1 Merops nubicus
AGCTAAGATGAGATAGGATTTTTTTTTATTCTCTAAATAATTCTCTTTGGGTTTTTTTTTTGTTTTGTTTTCTGGGTTTTTTCCCTTTTGATAAGCATAACTGAAAAAGGCTGGAGTAGTTTGGCAGAATGGAAGTATGAAGTATGACTGACATCAGCTTTCTAAAATTCCATTCTGATGAGCATTTTCTTTAGTTGCATTAGATT
>NW_008585043.1:294-828 GCF_000691845.1 Merops nubicus
TCCTCATACAGTTGGTATGCTGAAGCTGAGAAGACATCTATTTGATAATACTTAATAGCTTGGCATCACAACAGTTTCCATAATTGCCTTTTCATATATTATGCTGCTGCTTTTTCCTTTTTCAGTGAACCAGACACCACACTGTCCAGGTACCTGAGATGGGACTGTCGCACTGTGTTGATGAATGTCTGTAGGTGTAATGGTGGCAAGAACCTTTAAAAAAAGGTTATTTATAAATTAATTCACAATACAAATTTTCATTTATTTGCTTATTTATTGCTGTAGATAATTAGGACATTCTTTAACTCCAGTGCTACAATCACGAGAACTTAGGGTTCCAAATCTGAGTGTAAGTAGCTTAGCTCTTCATGTAGAAATGTTGCTGAATATAGGTATGTTTATCACTGTGGTGTAAGGAAAAAACCCACAGGTTCTGGCTTGTGTTGCTGGAAAGTCAAAATAAATGCTTAATTTAAAAAAATTAAAAAAGTTAGTTGTGCTTTCCCATTGTAAGTGGCATTCTCTGGCTATGAT
>NW_008585044.1:0-16117 GCF_000691845.1 Merops nubicus
TCGTCTGATGCTGGTGTTAGAGGAATAAAGGAATGTCTGGTTGTTTTTCTCTAAGACTGATTATATATAATCTTAAATCACTGGCTATGGCTAATAAGTGGAAAAAAAAAAAAAATAGGTAGCAACATATAGTCCTATATGTAATCTTTTAAATTACATATGAAAATAAAAATTTGAAGAGAAGCTTCAAGTGATATTTCCATACTTTAACTAGAAAAGCATTTACTGATTCTTCAAAGTCAAAAGAAAAACACCTGAAATGTAAATGAATGCTCTAGATGCACAAACCCATTCTAAGAAAAGGAAGCTGAGGATGATACATAGAAACGGGAGTTGATAGCAGCCATCAGGTGTAAAATCATAAATGGCAACTAGCAGAAAAACATAAACCAAATATTTCATAAATGGAATTTTTAAGTAGTTCCTGAAACATGACACAGGAGCTCAAGTAATAATTAGGAATTACAAAGTTTATAATGATTAGACCAAAGGAAAAAACATTAATTAATCCTGCCATAAATTAATGGGAAAACACTGCAACTTAAACCTGAAACACCTGCAATATATTGCTTACTACCACACATTTTGAAACTATAAGTCAGTGTTCCAGCATAACAAAATCCGATCACAGGATAGAAAAGTTAACATCTATTTACTCTAGAAAATTTGCAAAGAACACAAAGTTACTAAAAACATGTAAATCCAGCTATTAAAAGTAGGGACAGGATATTTCTAAGACATAGAAAAGAAAACAGAATCCAAATTGGATTTAAATCAGATCTGGAAAGGGAAGTCCATTGAAGATTCATAAATCTGCTTAAAAGTTTGCAACAAACAGGCATTAAAAGCAATGTTAGGTGAAGAGTTCAGGTACATCTGATGAAAAATTCCCATTTGAAAATATGAAGACAAGTCAGGGTTGCAAATCAGCTGCTCTAGTGTAACATAAAGCAAAATAATGCTACTTTCTGGTACCATCTGTGCCCAGCTGGATCCAATGGACTCAAGAGAGCTATGCAGTTGAAATATAAGCATCTACAGAAAGATGAGTTAAATAACTTTCTGTAATCCATTAGTTAAATAACTTTCTATAATCCATTGACTGTATTTACTATATCTCTGAAGGGCACGATGGGAGCCTCTAGCTCACGTATGAGTATCTAGGTTGGAACGTAAAGGTCTGCTGCCAACTAAGAAGTCTGCACAATCTGGCAGATGAAGCGCAGGACCTATAGAAGACCTTTTCTGTTTTGGTATCCATAGGCTAGGTGGTATCCAGGCTTCAGTAACTGACTCACACCTTGTGTTGTAAATACCTAAATATCAAGTATCTGTATGTTGAATCCCTTCCAAAAAGGCTATTGAATTAAGTCAAAACCTGTAATGAAACAAATTCTAAAGGGCAGATAAATGTATTTACTCCTTCCATAGTCCAAAATAGTGAAAGGTTTGAAGCAGAGAAAGAGTCTCATATATTAACTGAAATTACCAGTAGAAACTGACAGACACAAAACTCCACATATAACGTCCTCCGTAAGTAGTGAGTAGGAAAGCCCAGAAGAGATTGGGACAAAAGGCATGACTGTACTCCAATATCTAAAAATCCTTGTATGTAGTAAAACAATACTCTTTCAAATTATCAGCTTGTAGGAGGCTATCAACCATTACACACTTAACCTACAACAAAAGAGAACTGTAGCAAAATTAACATTGTGTTATAGTAAATACCTGCTACATTATGAATCGAAAAAAAAGTAATAAGTAAAGATTGCCATCCCAGATATATATTATTGCCTCATCATTGTGAAGTCACAACTAATTATTATTTGCAGGACTTTCTCTCACATGTTGGAAATTCCCTGGAGTTATGTCAGAAAGTATTTGTGGGTATTCATGGAATTGCAGAAAACAAACAAAAACAAACAAACAAAAAACCCCAACTATCAGTCCATTTCTTTTTCTACCACTGGATTTCCCTCTCACTAATGGGCAGTGGATTCCTTTCTAATATTAAAGTGTTCCTGAATTAGTGAGCTGACCTAGAATTTATCAGTACTTAAGATTTGTTTTGCTTAGTGCAAAATCCAGCTATACATAGAATCATAGAATCCTTTAGGTTGGAAGGGACCTCCAAGATCATCAAGTCCAACCATTGAGCCATTAGGGCTCTAAAGCCCTCTGCTAAAACAGATCAGAATCTGTCAGGGTTGGAAGGGACCACAAGGGTCACCCAGTTCCAACCCCTCTGCCATGAGCAGGGACACCTCCCACTAGATCAGGCTGCCCAGAGCCTCATCCAGCCTGGCCTTAAAGACCCCTTTGAAATGCTTTACTAAAAGACCAGTAATTTTACTTCATATCCTAATACTGTAGAAGTTTTAAATAGAAAAGAACTATATGAGCTTACTAAGCTAATTCAGAAGTTTTCTCAATTGTACATTAACCAGGACTTTGGGCAGTTTACCTTTAAATGCATTAATGAGGTAATTGCTGTGTTGGAAAATATTCCACACGCTGCCAGAACACAGGCAGGAAGTTGTTCCAGCTGTTTGCACTTGTTATGTCATCTCACCTCTTCACTGTTACGCCCAATCAAGTGCCATGCAGTTAAACACAAGGGTGCTGAGTATTACTGTAATGCAGTAAGCTTGTGTTGTATATGTCACTGAAGTTTTTTCATGGCCCTGGCAAGCTGAAATGTTTGCAGCTCAAGTGTTTCGTGCAAGTGGTTTTACACGCCACAGAATGAGATGCACACTGCTAAACTGCTTTGCTCCACTGGATCTGATTTGCAAACCATCACTACTGACTAGTATTCCTTGCAATCTGTAGTACTATACCTGTGGAGTAGAATGTTTATTAACAAGACAATGTAGATTAATGTTTGGTGCAGAGCATATATATATTTCTGTTATAACAATTTGTACATAATAAATGTGAGTGAGCATTTGCTAATGGCATAATTTATTCTACTGGTGAAAGAATGCTTCTGACTAAATCTATTTCATACAAATCTGCTCATTAAATCTGCTTTTGACTGTCATTTGCTCATTGTCCAAGTGCAGAAACCCTATCATTAAAAAAATAGGAGTTGGTGTCCTTGCTGACATATGTTTACTGTAATGGGATTTTGTCTATGGTTCACCCGCAATTTGACACAATACTGTATAAATCAATTTTGTACTCTGTAGGCTTCATCTTTACCTGAAAACTACATTAGCAACACATTATGTGTGAATTTACTGTTGCATTTGTCTTTGACCTATTGTCTTTTTCTTCCCTCAGCACCTGAAGATTTTTTCTTATTAATTACTTTCCACCTGAAATTAATTCTGAAGTAATATTCAATTCAACCCACTTCAAAGAGAGAAAATAAGAATTTAAACTAGAGAAACATAAACATCCTGCCATCTAACACCAGTGCCAATGTAGATGACCTGGAAACCTGAAGACGTAATGAAGTACACATGCAGCATGGCTGTAAAGCTCTGTCTGCCTCTTGCTTGCCTTCAGATTCCTCAGTCAGAGGCATTCAACAATTTTTATTAACTCCTCCTTCTGCTTCATTGCTTAGTGTCAAATTCCATTATTAATATATTTGGCCAATGTAGTTCACAAAACAATATTTCCCTTTTATGCTCTACACAGGCTGCAAGGCTACATCTATTCTACAACACTGGCTTGGAGCTGACTGTGACACACTGCTGAGTGCTGAAGCCAAATCCACTGACCGCTTGCACTCTATGTCTACTTTTAAATCTGGACCAAGGCTGGAGCAAAGGAACAGGCTGCCCAGGAAGGGACTCAGGCAGGGGAGCATTGCAGAGGGGTCAGAGGAATGATTCATATATAGCCCATACCTTTTTTGACAGAACTTGCCCGAACTTCCTTATGTCCGAAATCAAGCCTGAGTTTGAGCCTGTGTACCAAAGGCACTACAGACAAAGCCTCAGTCAGCCCTTTTTCATCATCTTCCCTCTATTGAAAATGTTGTCTTCAAATTTTGGATGTTCCAACAGCAGTTTCAGATCAGCTTTAAAGGACTCTAATTCTGCCTAGCCGATCTGTAGATGAGGTTGTCTGAGCAAATTTGCCATGTTCCTCTGGCAAATTGTTTGACTAGAAACACAAATAAAATTTATTCATAGAGCTAGTACAAAAAAGTTCAGGAAAAAAAAAAAAAGAATCATAACATAGGTATCCAGCAATAGCCATCTGTCACAAACAGCTACTGGCAGCAACATGAACAACGTCGAACCTGAATTTCTGTTAGCACTTCGTTCTGCTCTACTGTCACAAGCACAGCCTCTAGCACAGGTGTCTTATGATACCAGCCATATTCATTAGGAAACCAAACTGTTCAAATTCCCCCATAACAAAAGCCGTGGACGCAGGCAGCTGCTTTCTACTGAATGTTAAATTTCCTCTGAGATTATTTCCATGGAATTGTATCAGAACAAAGGCATTCTTTTACCAAGGTAGTCATTCAAGACCCTCAAGTGTCTCATTCTAGAAGGACTACAGAATGTAGATGGTATCCAGGGAAAAAAAAATGCCATGGAAACAGTTTACAATATTTCTTATAAAACCTCACAAACTGAAGTGTAGCCTAGGATGACTTTAGTACGTGATTCACAAAAGTATACCTGACCATTTTGCAGACAGCGTCTTTGCCACAGATGACATTACTAAAATGCAGTGAGTCGCCTTACAGGAAAATCTGAGCAAAGAGGATAGATGGGAAGGGACTGAATCAGGATGTATGTACCTTCCATAGCTATTGAAGCAGAGGGGAAACAGGTCAATTCAGGCTGCAGGAAGATGGTGATTTATATCTGGCTTGGTCAGATGCCAGAAAGGTTGTATACATGTTCATACCTGTTCTTTCTGATACACTTCTGCCAAGGTGGTGGTTTCAAAAGCAAAACAAGTCCTTTCCTGTAATACTCTATTGATACTTCTATAAATGGTTTCTTCTTGTCTTATAAAATGATGTTTCTAAATATGTACACTTGTGCTATGTAAAACAATGGAGTCCCAGTCTCCATAAACATTACCATGGTTGGACTTGATGATCTTAAAGGTCTCTTCCAACCTAAAGGATTCTATGATTCTACCACAATACGAATGCAAATACCTGTAGGAGCATGTGGATAAAGAAAATACTTTTTCCTTCAAGAAGTTTATTTAGTTGACAATTACACTAACTTATACATACTGTACCTAGTACTAAATTCTTTCCTGTCCTTCAAAAAATTGGAATAAAGAAGACATCCATCTGATACAAACAGCATCAGTCCCAGTAGAATGTACCAAAACCAATACTAAACAAGTGTCCTTATCATTCATGAAATTGAATACATTTTACTGAGACTATTCAAATTCATTAAACTCTAAGGAGTTGTTGATGTAAATTTTTCAGTCTTCAAAGTCCCTGAAGCAGTCCCATTTCAGAAGCTATACTGAGAGTAATTCTTCCCCTTCCACTAGAATGAAGGCCTTTGACAAACAAAAGTTGTCCTTTACCTTCCTTTGTAATAATATTATCTCACTCTAACTTGGTAAGGTTGGAAAACTGTATTTTGAAGCAAATGAATAAATACTACAGGTCAAAAGCCTGGACTATGTGAGAATTCTATTAAGTTGCTTGGTCATCTGTTATTTTAAAGAAAAGCCTCAAACTTTGGTTAAGGCAGATTTTGCAGTTAGTGTGAAACAGTGGCTCTGAGAAAGATTGTACACTGTGCCTGTTCTGGACTGCTTAATCTTTCCATGTTCTTTGTGCTGGAGAAAGCAGTATTTTCTGAGGCCAGATATCCCAGAGATGCACAGATAAGCCTAAATGACTGGTTTATTTATTTAATTTTCTAGTCTCTATAAAACCTGTCATCCTGACAGCTAAGTGCTCTGATTATGGAAAATTAAAACACAAAATGAGAACCAAGCAAAAGCAGTTAATCAAATGGTGAACAAAATAAATGGATCTTGCCTTCTGCCCTGAATTCATTCAAATTAATCATTGATTAGAGCTATAACAAAACATAAACTATTCTACTCCATTGCCACCTGCTTACCAATTAATAAGGCAATCCTTAGTAATTTTAAGTTCCCATTTCTAAGCATGAGGTGCAGTAGGCAATAAAAAGCAGCCTTGACAGCAGTGTCACCTCTCTTAAGACTAATTTATTAAAGATACTTTTGAATATGTTCTCTTATTTTGCTTTCATTTTTATCTAGGCTTCCCAAGAGAATGAGGTTTATGCAATCAGGAATGGTCAGTGTTTCAGGGGAAGAGGGACGAAGTTAATGCATCTTTTGGTAGGCACACTGTTGAAACTGATAGTATCCAATTAAATTCAATAGAAGCTTCACATTGGGAATTACATTGAGAAATATCTAGTGAAATAGGCAGACACATTGAGGAAACACTGCTTGCCCTGAGGGAGACATTACAGTGGAAACTCTCATGCTGTTGAATAGCTGAGTGAGCTCACATGGAAGGAAGATCTTACAGATGCCCCAGTCATAGGAAAGCTTTAATCAAATTTCACAACCAAAATAAAAGGTCTACAGAAACTTGAATTTAGTTCTGTGACAGTGTGCTCTCCCTTTTTTGTCTGCTTATGAAAAAGCTAACAGTGATAGTCTTGATGGCTGCATCCAGCTTAAGTTGGACTCCGGGGAGACAAATAACATTATTGCTAAGGGCTATAAACCTTGGTCAGCAGCTCAGGGATAGTTAAGCACATGCCAACCAAAATACACCTGATGGTCAGATATTAATATCTTGCATCTTATTCCATATGACTATAGCACACCATACTCTGTAAATAGTGGACAGCCCAGCGCCCATCAAGATCTCCTGCATGGCAACAGGCTGCATACCAGGTTCTCCTCTTGAGTATGGACTTCTCTCAAAATTAATCCTTGAGAGTGAGAGTATCTTTATTGCCTCTGACATTCAGTAAGTGAACTGGGAATAAACGTACTGAAATTTTGAAGTCTTAGTTTATCAATCTTATAAAGGATTGATTGTACTCATATAAACCTTTAGACATAAACCGTTGGCCAAGTCTCAGGCTAAGTCTGGATCCAGACGCACCTAAACTCCTCACTGAAAAGGAGTTTAAAATGCAGGAAGGTCTTTTCTGAACCTCATGACTCCAAAGGAAGATCTCCCTGATGGTTTCGTTTGACCCTGTCCTCTGTGCAGTAAATACTCGTGTGCCTTGCCATCAAATCTTGTTAAACCACTGTTGCATTTACTATCAGACTTCGTTAAAGTGCTGGTTAATATCAATAAACGTATTGCTGCTTCTTTTCTGTGAGTCAAATGCAACACTCCATCCCTGAAAAATCCTTTCTGACACTCACAAGAGCACTTACACATTAATGTTTTGATCTTTCACAGACTCAGAGAATGGTGCAGACCTTTGGAGGTCAGGCAGCCAAATCTCTTAAAATGGGACCAGAGATGCTCTCTGTGTATAACCTGCAGAGGAAACAACGCTATGATACATTTGGACTTTGTTGGAGTCTTGTATGCCAGTCTTGTCAAAAGTGTTGTGGAGAAGGCAAGGATCTGCTTTTGTACATTTAAAATTGACTCAGTGGTGAAGAGCACGCTGAGGAAGCTTGAAAATGTAAGACAGTGAGAAACTGAACCGCAATTGAAATTCATTTGAAGGTTATTATGAGAGCTCTGTTCCGTGTATGACAAGCAGAAATGAGGAAGTTCTGGTTTAGCATGCTTCAATTTCTAAGTGACCATTCTTACAGGACTCTGAAAGTTTTTTCACCAATTATATATGTGTGCTTACTAATTGTACTGCTAAGGCAATCTGTGTTGAACATAAATTCATGGCATGCTAACTATTATAACCATCATTAAAACACCATTAAAATATAAGGCATCTGTAGTGCATTCTTGTCAATAGAACAAGCAATAAAAAGTCTGTCTCACGCAGTTTAGCAGTTGTGAAGTGATAATGAACAGCATGTTATAAACTACTAAATTCAGAGACCATAGTAAAAAGTACTTTAACATCAGTAACTTTCAACCACTGGAACTCTGCTCAGATTATAATATTTTATTAGACCAAAAGAAATTAATGCATAAATATCAACAGATAAGGTAGACGTTAAATTTATCTTTACTTCTAAAGTACAACCATTTAAAGATCAATGCAAACGCAGAAAATCTGCAGCATCACCTTCATATCTTCCATTAAAATGATCTTTTGTACTGAGACATCATTGCTGACTGTCTTCATCACCTGAATGTGTTAACATGCCTGAGAATTTATAACTTCAGCTTATTGTAGTCAGAAGTCTTTTTCCCTTAAAATATCTTTTTTTTTTTTTTTTTCCTATTTATTACATGGATTTAGTATAACTTTAGCCTTCATACTTTCTGTCTTTGGAGGCTACCAGGTAATCCTGAAAAGATTTTGTGGATAAATGAAATAAAATTAAGTGAGTGTAGTTAAACAGAAAGATGTCAGGCTGTAAGTACTACTTTAAGAGTCAGCATACAATAAAGATCCTGTGGCCTAGATTTTTCCTGACATGCACTGAGATGTTTTATTTTCTACTCATACATATAGACTCTGTGAATAGAAAATATGCCCACAACGACTGAGAGAAGAATTTAAAGATAGTGGGGTTCAACAGCTGGGCTATAACTCGAGCTGAACTAGGATCCTGTAATAATATTTTCTTTTGTTTATGGCAAATAGAGCTTTTTATATTTAACCAACGAAGAATTAAACCTTGAAAATATACTGATTTAGCATATCACTAGTATCATTGTTTTATTTTTGAGTTTTCCTAACCACATTTATTCCTCAGATGTGCAGCTGTCTACAGGTAAGACTCATCTGTGCAAACATGCCATTTCATAGGGACCATAAATGAAAGTGCATTTTGTAATCCCAGAGATTGCTAATACTTGAAAAATCTTTATGCTTATGTTCACACAACAGTATCCTCTTCTCATTAATATAACCTAATGTCATCTTTGGTTGAAGTTTAAATGTTTTCAATAGCACTTCCATGCTCTTTCTCCTCCAGTTCTCTCCTAGATGCTCATGAAAGGCTCAAGCAGGAAGGGAGGCCTGAAACATTTTACAGTAGTTGGGGTGTTCTCTTTAAAGCTGTTGTAGACTGTAATGTTTTCTAAATGCTGGTTCTCTTGAAACACCTACATTTTCAGTCCTTAAAGCAAACAAACAAAAAACCAAACAAACAACAACAAAAAAAATCAAACCCCTGAAAAACAGTCATGCAATTTACTGTGGCTATTTAAGGGAAAGAAGAAGTAAATATCAGTGATAGATTTTTCACTTGCTGCTTATATAGACTTAACACAGTGACATATACTATCTGGGCAGAATTTCATGGTGTGTAATTCAAAATCTTGAGCTGGATTGCTTGAAAGGATTTCTTTGCAGCCGTAGCTGCTTACAGCACTGAAATTACCTGTCTATATCCCACTGCTTGCACATGACTTAGAGATGACTTGTTGAATCACTATGAACAAGGTAGAGCTGCAGCTCTAAGACACCTTGGAAAGGGAACCTGGCACATAGGAAGAGGAAATGGGATAGAAAACAAGGTGTGTAAGTTCTCATGCATAAATCCTGGTAGGTCTAGACATCCATACAGTAAAAGTGATGATGAAGATGAGATTTTCCACAGGCACTGTGGAGACAGTTTAAATGTCCTACAGCTAGCCTTAAGGACAATAGAAGTACAACAACTAAATGCTGCTTACTTGCAACGAGTAATAAGATTATCATGCAAGAAATGCCTGCTTAGTATTTCTCTTATATATATATTATCATCTATAAGTGAAGTTGTTTCGCATGTCTTAGAGCAGATACCCCTTATGACAAAGTACTTCACACTGGTAAGTCATTTTGCATTGGATGGTACACTTCTTAGCTTGGGAATTAGAAATAAACACACCTCTAAAACCCATTGCTACTGAAAAAAACTGAATTATAGCAACCTTAAATTACAAATCACTTCAGGAGGTGAATGCAAATAATTTCTAGCCCACTACTTGCTATCTATATTTCAATACCACTTTCCCTCTTTTAATCTTTCTAAACACTAGAGATCTCATTTATACACCCTAAAGTCCAGATTAAGGCTGTCACCTGTTCAAAACCTCACAAATAATGAAATCACATATTTTATCATTTCATGGGAAAACAGTGTGCTTTCTGTTATGTATTGAAAGATATTTTCTGTTACACAGCAAAATGAAACTGGGGACTGAGATTGTTTTCTGCTTACAAACAAAATATCCAGTTTCTGTCATTAAAGAGAAAGGATAACATTGAATATTTTTCATCTTGCTGTCCTCAGAGTAGCAAATATGAAAGGGCAATATTGAAATAACTTTCTAATAAAAAGATGATAGAATAGTCCATAAAAATGGAAATAAATGAAGGCCAGAGCTCTGATTTTACCCCAATGCTTTCTCTAGCACATAACACCATAGCATCTACACAAATTTTTAAAATCTTCACAAAGCTTATAAGAGAGTTCTTGATTATTTATTTAGCTAGGAACACAGGCCTGGGAGGTGCCATCCCAAACCAGTGACTCTGGTTCTCTACAATCCCTGACCACTGGTAGGTATGCTGACTGCTCTGCACACCTTGGGGCAGGGACCTCCTCCCCTCCTGTGAACAAAGCCCTACCATGAAAGAACAAAAACCCTAACACAAAAGAGCAAAACCCAAAATCAAAATGTGCCATGGAAGGAGAAGAGTCTGTAGACCACTTGCTTTGCAGCCACGTCCTCAGTTGATTCTAGGAAATGCATCACTGCAAAGAAGAGCAGACTTGTAAAAAATAATCCCTGCAGGCTTTGTCAGTCTGATCCTGGAGAAACATCCACTCTTTGCCTTGCATCTGGAAAGTGGATAGCAACTGACAACAGGCTATCTGGAAGTAAGAGTATTTAATCATGTTTCATTAATTTTTGTATAATTTTTCAGTGAAGGAAAAGAATAGAACTTACAAGTTGGGGAAAAAATGTCCTTTCACCAGCTGCCTTTTTTATGAAGTAGTGGCACTTTATCAGTGTAATTGTATTTTAAATTGTGGTCAGAGACATGGCATCAGCATTCAAGTGCTGTGTCACATCAGGTTAGACTACTTCTTGGCAATCTTTATATCTGGAAATGTTTTTATGTTTAAAATCAGAGATTGCGTGACTGCTCTAGGGGCAGTGGTCAGGTTTATAAAAGCAGACATCAGCTTTCCACTGCTAAGCTCAGACTATTAAATAGAAGATTATTACTTTCAGAAGGCTGTTTCCTGCTTTATGTTGAAACTCGTTGATGTCAGTATAGTTTCTAGTGGCACTATCTTTCACATCAGAAAATGTACTACCTGAAAGGAGGTTGTAGTGAGGTGGGCATTCATCTCTTCTTCCAGGTTACTAACGATAGGGCAAGAGGAAATGGGTTCAAGTTGCACCAGGGGAGGTTTAGATTGGATGTTCAGAAGAATTTCTTTACTGAAAATGGTGAGGCATTGGAACAGGCTGCCCAGGGAGGTGATGGAGTCACCATCTCTGGAGGTGTTCAAAAATCATGTATATGTGGCATGTGGGGACATGGTTTAATGGTCATGGTAGTGTTAGGTGATGCCTGGACTTGATCTTAGAGGTCTTTTCCAACCTTAATGTTTCTATGAATAAAACATAAAAAATTATAACAGTTTGCTAACAACTTGGTTGTCTCCACTATTTCAAAATGAAAAGAAGACAGAATGGGACTGAAGAACAATTTGCTTTGATCCTTCAGAGCTTCTCATCATCAGGGCAAATCATAGCAGTAGGTCAGATGTAAGAATTTTATTTCCTCTTATTGCTTACTAGATTTTATTGAAAAGAAAGAGGTCCACAAGTTCCAGTTTGGCTGCATTCACACACTGTGATATTTAGTTTTTAAAAAAAAATATAGTAAAAAGAATATATGAACAATTTAAATCTTCATAAAGATGGAACAGTGAGAAGTCTCAGAAAATTACCAAGGACAGTGGCAATGTTAATTTATCTGTGCCACAGAACTGCACAAGTTATTTATACTCTTAAGCTCCTAGTTTAACTTAAAATTGTTGCTTAAAGAATTCTTGAATGAGACAATCAAGCAGCTTCATGTCTTTGCTAACAAGATTTACATTGCTGTGGTAAAACTTTAAATATCAAAGCTATACATTATTTTGTCATGCCAAACATGTAAGAGAGGCAAAGGAAGAAAACACTTTCACATGAGTCTTAAGGGAAGGATAATGAACTGCCAAAGTTTAAATGGATACTACATCAAACTAAATCCAAACCCATTTATTCCTTCTGTGAGAGCATCCTAAAAAGTCTTCTGTTAGAGCCCAGAGTGCCAGAAATGAAGAGAATGAGCCTTCATTTACATGTAAGATATGCACACATGCATAGCCACATATTTACACACACTGCAAGTATAATAAATTTCCTAAATTTCATTTCCTAGGCATCTTCTTCTTCATCCTCTCTGGTCAGAACTTCTTCAGCCCATGCAATTGTGCTCTGTGTCGATTCACTACAAAGGTATTGCAGTGTCTGAACCAGCATTCGTTTTCTCCACAGAGGATAGTGGTAGAAGTGTTGCTCATTGTTCTGAATACCAGCTTACCTGTTTCATGAATCATTGACTTCTGGACCTGGGAAACCTTGATAATAATGTTGGTTTACACAATGAATACATGGAATGCAGGAATGCTTCATGCTTGTTTGACTTTTACTAGTCCACTGAGTTGCCTTGCAGCTCTTTTCTGCTCCTGATCATAAAATTCAAATTTTCCTTTGCAAGGTTAAGTCATGAAAGGTCACTGGAGTATATTCTAATACCTATAATGACAGTAGGTTTTACTGTAAAAAAACAGGCAGTTTTACTGTAAAGAGATGGCAAACTTGTTTTCAACCCAAAAACTAATTTAACAGAAAAGAGTGATATAAGGCTGCCTTTTAGGTTTTATCAGGTTGAACTTGCACAGGCACCCAAACACTGCAAAGCAAAACTACTTTTGGAAATTACAGCCTCTGAAGCTCTTTGCTCTTACAGCATTCTGTGTCAGGCTGAACCTATAAAGCCAAAAAAGTTTGAAAAAAAGGGATGCTCCAAATCCTAAATAAATCAAAAATATTGTTTGATTGCAAGGAGGTCTTTAAAGTAATCTCAGGAATGTATTGCAATATTGTCCTCTCATCAATGATTTACAATTGTATTCATAGTCATGTAAACTGTAATATTACCAGCTATTTAATCTCATTGATCCTTTTTTTATGAGATGTAGTTTGTGAAGTGTTATGAGACTAGGAAACATCTCTCAATACAAGTCATGTAATGAGGAAGGGAAATGTCAGGTAATATGTTAATTCAACAGATTGCTTAAGTAAAGCAAATCTGTGCCGAGAAATTTTGAACATATTTCAGTATTAACATATTGAGGAATCTTTCTGTAATTCTGGGTGGACTTGAAACTGCATTTTAACCTGGATTCTTGTAAGTATCAGAGATAATTGAATAAGAAATGTGATGAAGCAGCTTGCAGGCGTTACTGGGATTAGAAGACATGTAGAAACGGGTACAGATCTCCAGAAATGGTTCTGAAGGCTTTTTTTTTTTTTTTTTTCAATACACTGATATCACAACAATGTTAAAGTAGAACAGAGTGGGGTAATAGAGCCTAAACACTTGTCCTACCTCTAAAGGCAACACTGTAGGCATCTGCTGTCACTAAGCTATTCAGGGTTGAGAAAAACATCCTTGAGAAAGCTTAGGTAAGAGCTGGGAGAGTCTTGGTTCAGATACGTTGCATGCTCCTTAGCTGTTTTTTTTATAATAGTCTTTCCAACCTTGCCATCAGAAACTTAATTTTCCGTAGGTTTAGTTCCATTTTGAGCATTTAAGGTTAATGCACACATATTTGAGAGGACATGCGTTACTTTCTATTTATTCGTGTAAACAAATCTATGCCAAGCCATGCTGAAAGAAAAATCTTGCTACCCAAAGCTTGATAGGTTAATATATTCCTTGGGCTTCCTAAATTTATAAAAGAACAATGACAAATAATATTTTCAACAAAATATTTTACCTTAGATCAAAAGAAAAAGGTAAGCAATATTGCAACACTCTCAGCAGTTTTTCTTTCCTTGTTTGCTCTCTAGAAATCATTAACAAAGTTAATGAACAAATGGATGGAGCTAAGTAGCTGGTACATCAGAAGCAGAACACTAAATACTAGCAATTCAATTATATATTCCCTGATTCTCCAGCAGTAAACAAACCTAAAAACTTGCAGAAATGTCAAAGGAAGTTTCATCACAGTTTAAGCAGCAGCACCCTTAATAATATCAGATTTGAGCTAAAACTAACTATAAGTTGTTATGGGGATCTACAGGGGAAATTCTGAAAATACATAAACTATAGCAATAAATTTTTGACACTCATTTTCTTAGATTACCTGAGTGACAAATTAGAGCCTACACCTTAGTAGAGCTTCAAACTGCTTTTCTCTTAAAGCAGCAATTCATACATCTTTATTTACCTCTCTTTCTTTGTAGAGCAAAATGGTCACCTAAAAGAAATTTCTCTGAAGGACTTTTTTTTTTTCCCTCCTCTTGACGTATACAAAACAGCAGCAAAGATCCTGAGGTCTGCTGGCAGATGATAAAGCAGATATTTCATTTGCTGGATAAGATACATTTTGTAAGAGATGCCAGTTTCTTGAGGCTGACAATCAAATGTATGTAAAGTAAATGAAACTATTTCTGATGTTAGAGGTTTTTACAAGAGAGGGACTGTTGGTAAAAGTGGAGTTTTAACCTGTGGTGCAATATAGTAACTGACAGCTAGCCACTGCCTGCAAGGCAGACCCAGCAACAGCAGCTTCTGAGCAGTCCTACATTTTCAGATGATGTTTTGAGCTTTGAATTTGAGTCCGGCTGCCAAAGGAAAAAAAAAATCTCTGTATTCTCCTTTTCGTTTTAAAACAACTTCTTCTATTAATAATATTGAGAAGTTTGATTTTGGATTCAGCACCTAATGGCAAGATTTGTGTGGATGACAAGGTGAACAGCTATTCTGCCTGTGGGAATACAAGTAACTATTTGTTCAAAGATGACTACGCTTACATAGGTGCGGTTCTCTCTGTTCTTACGAACTTTTAAATTTTATTAAAAATATATGTAATTATTAATTCTTTTTTTAAAAAGTATCATATTATGGTAACAATTCAGGTATGGGAATAAATAGGAATTCCTTGTGTTTATAATCCTTATTTTGTTTTGCAGGGAAATAATATAAGCCATAATAATGTTTTCTTCTGCTGAGTACACTAGCTGCTAGATGTGGAGAGTGCCTGGCACTTGAGAAGACAAAAGTATCTAATAATAGAAGGAGGGGATGGAGCCTGGCTGCCAAAAAAAGGTGGAATAGCTGGCAGCTGTGATGGATGACCTAGTAACAAAGATGAAGTAGTCTTAGCAGGAGTGTGCAGATAGAGAATAAAACATAGGGTAAAAGGAGAAGAGGCAAAAGGAAGAAAATGGATCTGAAATGGAAAAAAGGCATTGTTCAGAGGAATGGGTGAAAGAAGTATCACTTTGCGTGCCACAAATCAAAGGAGAGGAGATAAAACTTGTCTTAGGAAACTGCCAAGATTCTTTTAATATTATTTTTTCCCTGGGAAAAATAAAAATGAAGACAGTAATTAGGGAATTTAAATTAACAACTGAAGAAAGTCCATTAATGAGAAACAAAATTACTCTAGTTCACAAATCACAGACTGTGTCTGACAGACACTCTGTTCTTTTGAGAGTCTTAAAAGGACAGAAGATGTGCACCAATTATATTCAATTCAGCAAGATACTGCATCTAACTATTCTATGTGACTGCACAAAAAAAAGCTGGATTCTACCATTTTTATAGAAGCAAAAAGAAATAAAAAACAGTAAATTGTGATCAATAATAAGCTATACTTCCAAGGGGTGTCTGCATTAAAACTTTATCCTCAAAAAATAATTTCCTCACATGAGAATTCTTCATATCTTTACAAATAA
>NW_008585045.1:0-5761 GCF_000691845.1 Merops nubicus
TATGATAACTCTCAAATGCTGTATGTGCCAGGCAACTTGGCTTTACACCTCCCCATTGGCTGCAGACCCTCAAAATCCATCAGTCCTGAGATCATTTGTATTGCTAAGGGACCAAAATTGTTTGGATGCTGTGTCTGTGCATCCCTTTGATCTACAGCATCTTCTGCAGCCACCTCCCGTGACCTCTGCAGCACAGGAATTAGGGTCTTGTCAAGAAGCTCTAATCCTAGCTGGCTACTGATCCCAATCATTCTTAATGGGATTTGCCCATCTTTAGCATTGAGACAGCTTAATTCTTCATGTCACAAGGAGGAGGGCTATAAAAAGCCACGAGGAAACCTCCCCAGCTGAAGAGCCAGATGTTCCTAGCTGATATCCAGGCATTTCTTTAGGGAAAGGAGAGAGCTGGGCTGGGGCTAGTGAGCCAGAAAAGCACCCAATATCCTCTGTGGATCCTTGAGCAGTTTATCAGGAGGGGATAAGAAGGATCAGAAGACTATTAGCAAGTTGTAGCATCTGTGGCTAGTTCTGATGGTGCCTAGGCATTCAAGGACCCAACAATTTCAGGACTCTTTATGAGTTTTTAGGCCAACAAGTTGCACAATAAGCAGCTCATTTTCTTTATGTACCTTGCTCTCATTTGATGGGAGCTTCTAGCAGTAAGACCAAGGCAGTAGCTTCATCCCTTTGTGCACCTGAAATGACATTCCAAGCTCATGATGCTTTGAAGATAAATTGTACTTGGTACCTTGTGGTGTCCCAGACATGGACTGACTTGCCCATCCTTTGCAACACTCATGAGGAGGTGTATTTTCTCAAGGGCAGCAGGTTTTTCTTAGTTTATTCCCTTTTTTGGGCACAAAACCAGGTCTCTGGCAAGAGAAGAATCATCCTGGTTGGCAGAAGGACCTGCTGTTCTGCTGCTCTTTCCTATCTCTGTTTGGAGGGAACCTGCTCTATCACAGATGACAGCCCAGCACTTAGGAGACCTGCTGGGGAGAGGGGAACTCAGTTTCCATTTCTTTTTCTGTCTCTTTTGGGCAGGATTTGAACTGAGGGGTTGTTAAACGTTGGAAGAGGCTGCCCAGGGAAGTGGTTCTGTCACCAGCCTGGGGAGTATTTAAAAGCTGTGGAGATGTGGTGCTGAGGGACATGGGTCGGTGGGGACCTGGCAGTGCTGGGTTAACAGCTGGACTCAAGGATCTTAAGGGTCTTTTGCACCCAAAATGGTCTTTTCCACCCAAAATGATTTATCATTCTCTTTAAGAGGAACCATAACCCTTCATCTCCTCCTGGCTAGCTTCTTGAGGTGGGTTGTGGCTGAATGTTCCATCTTCTGAAGACACTTTGATATATTCCTGGCCAACCTGTGTACCTAAGAATAAAATAAACACATTTTATGCATCTGCATGTACCATCAGTCCCCACACAACTGCTGAGACCACAGCAGGGGAGGAGCTGATTACATCTGATGGCATTTGCTTCATTAGCAGAGCTAACGAGGGGTCAGGATTTGGCTCTGAAGGTTCCGAATTCAGTCTCCCAAAGACCCAGGTTGGGATGGGTGCTGCTGGAACAACACTGGGAAGAGTGGGCTGTGGGATGTGGTGGAGTGGGAGAAGAGTTGCACGTGGGCTTCTAATGACCAGTTTTCTCCTCTTCCATCTCCACAGGGCTCCCTGCTTTGGTGGTTGCCATTTCTGTGGGCTTTACTAAAGCCAAGGGCTACGGCACCGTGAACTAGTGAGTAAAGAAACTCTTCTTTTGAATTCCTCTCTCACCTTCCAGCCTTTTTGTCCAAGCCCACCCCTACCTCCCTGCTTCCTCAAGCCATCAGCTGGCCAAGGTGGATGGTGCAGTCCTTTAAGACCAAGTTCAAAAGGAATAGTCAGATTTAACTGTTACCTCTGTGGCATCACTTCCATCTAAGTGCTTCCCACTTGGAGATATTTTTGCATTTATTTTTTAGGGGGAAATGTGGAATATTGAAAGTTCAGGCTGTTTAAAAATTAAAACCTGCTGTTGCATTTGTCTGTTTAATGGTTTGCTTGGTCAGTCCCAGGCTTTCAGGATAGCTTGGCTCAGTTTTAGAGACCAGAATGAGCACGGGGCTTTCAAACCAAGGTTTACAAAGCAATTTGATTTGAATTTCCCTATTTTACAGAATCCACAGGGGTTGTATTTGGGAAATGTTTATTTGCATGTCATGGGGGGAGGACAATAGGGTAAAAATCATGAAATAAATCTGTGCAGAGGTAAAAAAATACATTAAGGTAAGGCTGGAATCTCTCAGTCCTCTGTACCTCCACGACCAAACGGTTCAGGGTTTGCATTTTGCTGGCAGGAGAGTGGTGAAACATCACAGCAGCATTCTCAGTTTGCTTTGCAAGCCAGGGGGCTCAGGAAGGTGGGTTTGTCGTGGCCAAATCCACAGGTACCTTTCCTGAAGCCTGTGCTGGCCTCAGGATGCTCTGGCTCTACCTGTCCTGGCTTACCTGCCCCAGCTCAGGTGACTTGGCTTCAGCTCTCCTGGTGGGGAGGGGTTCAGGGCTTGTTGTAGGACTCAGAAGAGGACCACACACAGCCTGGCTTTCAGAAGTGTCACTGAGATCCCAAATGCCCTGGAGCTTTTCTGTGGCTCTGCTGTTTCTGGCTCTTTACTCCACGCGAGGCCATGAGAACCATTCATAATGCACAAACCAATGAGAGGGAGATCTTAAAGATTTCTCCTTCCTTTCCTGTTCATAGACTGCTGGGAATGGGTGTGAAAAGCTCAGCAGCTCCTTCACCATCGATGCTGAAAGGCCACTGCAGAGTTTTGTGGTCAGCATGGACCACACAAAAGAGCCTGAGTGGGGAGGGGAGGAACGTGTAGGAAAGCACACCCTGTTTCACTGCCCTGAGTGCCAACATCTCCCCACCCCAGAGCACAGCCCTTCCCAAACCACAGCCAAAAGTTGTCAGTCTGTGTGACAAAACCTCCTGGACTCCTGCTTTTCTCTCAGCTTGACACAGTGTGGAGGTGGCCCACAGGCTGTGCTGACATTCCGTGGTTCCCAGGGGATGCTGAGCCACAGCAGCTCCTTTTGCTGCTGATCCCTCTGTCTCCTTTCAGCCCTAAAGACTCTCATTCCTGCAGGCAGGGGCTGAATGCTGCCTGGCTCCCTGCCTGGCAGGCTGGCTGACATCCTGCTGCTGCCATCAGGTTGTGATTCCTGCAGCAGGCTTTGCTGGAAGGCAGAGCTGACTATCAGTCCTCCACTCAAGTCAACCTCTCTGCCCCAAGGAGCGTGGGTGTGAAGTGTTGGGGTTAAACCCCCAGCCCTGAGTGAGGATGGGCATAGGGATGATGGCCACAACCAAGCAAGAAAGCCCCTCCTGATGGGTTTTCACCCAGGCTCTGGCCAGCCTGGGGTGGGAACTGATGAGGAGATCACCACCAGGTGCCCCCACCTTCCACATTCACTTGGAGGTGGGGCCAGGAGCCACCTCTATAAGAGCTGATTCTACTTGTAGTGGCCTTGCCTACACTGTGGATGTGGTGTGAGGGGATTCTCCTTAACAGAAGGGCTCCCTGGCTCTTCATAGCAGAGTTCCCAGGATGGTGGGGCAAGATTAGGAGTTCCTATTTGGGAAACTACTACAAAATTTGGACTCCTGGTTCCTTGGCCAGCTTGCTCCCTTCTTCACATCCTTTGCAGTGGGTGAGTGCATGGACTTGTTCCTCCTCTGGCTGTCTGGCCCTTTGGGGGTGAGGTGGGAGTGGAGGGCGGAGGTTGGGTGGTTTGTCTGCTGGGCTGCCTGGGGGTGAGAATGTCATTCTGTGTCAGGCAAGCAGTCAGCAGAAGAGTTGGTCAGTTTAGGGGCCACCTGTCCTGGCCACTCTTCCCAACAAGTTCAGCCTTTTAATTTTTGCAGCACCTGATGTGGTTCACAAGATTTAGGATTGACCTTGGTCTGCACAGGAGCAAATAACTAGTGATAAAACAAGAGGGAATGGCCTCAAGCTGCCCCGGGGAGGCTTAGACTGGACATTAAGAAGAACTTTTTCCCTGAAAGGGTTGTCAGACATTGGAACAGGCTGCTCAGGAGGTGGTGGAGTCCCCATCCCTGGATGTGTTTAAAAGCCATGGAGATGTGGTGCTTGGGGACATGGCTGAGATGCGGATTTGGTGGACTAGGGTTGATGGTGGGACTTGAGGATCTTGGGGGGTCTTTTCCAACCAAAGTGATGCTATGGTTCAAAGTCTAAGCAAGGGCCTTTCTACACACCTTAGGAGTAACTCAAAACATGGAGCTGCTAGAAGCAGCCACTGTGAAAATCTCCCTCTTCCTTCAGACAGTGCAGTGAGTTAGAAGACACTGAGCTGGAAACTAAATTCACTGAGCAGAGTGAGTTCTGCTCTCAAACCAGGCCAGCGTGGTGGCTTCATGAGCCAGGATGCTGAGTGTAAATGGTGCTGAGCACTGCTGGAACCAGAGCTGCATTTGCACCTTGGGGCATTTGAAAACGTGAAGCTCATGTTCACGTGGAGCAAGCAGGGCAGGGTGCCCCAACAGCCTGAGGTGCTCTCTTCTCTTTGTGTGTGGAGGCTCCTGGTTCTACCTCTCTAGAGCCAAGTCAACATTGCATAGCAATGATTTCAAAGCTGAGCTCCAAAACTTGAGGTTGTTCAGACCTGGATTTAACACTATCTGATGCTCGAGGTGTAGAAGCAGAATACAAGCTTGGATCAAAGCTTGTCCTGGGGTGTTTGTTGCTTTCTGGTGGTTGCAGACATGTGTGAGGTAGCAAGAAAAGCTTGGAGCTATTTTAGCTTTGTCTGGAGTCAGCCCAGGGCATGCACAGGGCATTTCAAATGGCCAGTGGAAGACTTTTAAGGCATGATGTTTCCATCTCACAGAAGGAAGGAAAGATATTAGCCACAACTTTTCCCTCCCTGTGAAGCAGGGGTCAAGAGCTGATGTGATAAACCACAAGGGACTTCACAGTGTCTTTCAAAGCTTCTTCCAGCCCTGCAATTTCTGGATGCTAAGAGCAGTGCATTAGCACCCCTCAGTTTTCTTGTGGAGGTGGGCATGAAGGCAAAGCAGGGCTCTGGTATTTAGCTGAGCACAGGATTATGACACTCAGCATCAGCTTTTATGTGTTATGAAACACATAACGTGTCTCTGTGGTGGCTGAAACTGTCCATCTGCAGGGCACACCAAGGTGGCCAACTGCAGTGGAGCAGCTGAAGGGAGGAACCTCCAACAGGGTGGTCTACCTGGGCACTAAGAAAGGTTTCACTCAGCTTTGTTGTGGCTTTTTTGTCTTGGGCCTGGGGTGAAGCTATTCTAGAACAAGAAGATGACAACTGAGCAGCAGAATGGAGGCCTGTCCCATCAAGACATGGGAGCAGTTGGAGGGTTGGCCATGTCTCCAAGCTGGAACAGAATAATCAGAGGCCATGCTTAGTGTGGGAAGGTTGTAGATAATATTTAATAGTGACCCTTTAACTGGCCAGACTGGGTCACCAAGTGCTAAGATGGGAAGGAAGGTTGAGGTTAAGTTAAAACTTAAGTACTGCAGAATTTGGATGGTGTCTCTTGTTGTCTGAGAGGTGATTCCCCAGCAGCCATTCACTCAGGGGCCTTTATTACCTCAGGACACTTCTGGAGTGCTGTGAACTCTCCATCTCCAATGAGGAGAGGAGGACACGAGAGGGTATTTCATTTTTCTTCTCTGAATTGGAAATTTGAAAGGAGATTTTGCAGCCTG
>NW_008585046.1:0-3788 GCF_000691845.1 Merops nubicus
GGAGACCCTGCCGCCCTCCAGAGCCCCCGGCAGGAGCTTGTAGAGGTGGGGTCGGGCTCTGCTCCCAGGTAACGAGCGACAGGACAAGAAGAAACAGCTTCAGGCTGCGCCAGGGACGTTTGGGTTGGATATCAGGAACAACTTCCTCACCGAAAGGGATGTCGAGCACTGGAACAGGCTGCCCAGGGAGGTAATGCGGCCACCATAGAATCATAGAATCATTTAGGTTGGAAGGGACCTCCAAGATCATCAAGTCCAACCATTGAGCCATTAGGGCTCTAAAGTCCTCTGCTAAAACAGATCAGAATCTGTCAGGGTTGGAAGGGACCACAAGGGTCACCCAGTTCCAACCCCTCTGCCATGAGCAGGGACACCTCCCACTAGATCAGGCTGCCCAGAGCCTCCTCCAGCCTGGCCTTAAAGACCCCCAGGGATGGGGCCTCAACCACCTCCCTGGGCAACCCATGCCAGGGTCTCACCACTCTCATGGTGAAGAACTTCTTCCTTACATCCAGCCTGAATCTGCCCACTTCCAGCTTTGCCCCATTCCCTCTAGTTCTGTTGTTACTTGAGATCCTAAAAAGTCCCTCCCCAGCTTTCTTGTAGGCACCCTTAAGATACTGGAAGGCCATCCCCAGGGGTGTTTGGAAGATGCATAGGTGTGGTGCTGAGGGAGGTGGTTTAGCAGTGCACTTGGTACAGTTGGATTAATGGTTGGATTTGATGATCTTTCCCAAGCGAATCGATTCTATGGTCCTGTGACCATCCTGGGGGACCTCCTGCCCACACGGGTGGTGCTGCCTTCGCTCCGCAGCCGGCACGAGACGTGCCCAACACGTACCATCCCCTGCAGATTTACTGTGCCTTAACCAAAGGGGACGAAGAGAACGTACTCTGAAGTCTCACAGTGCTCAGGAGAGAATGATGTTTTCTATGAACTGTTGAATAAAGTGGAGTTATAAAACAGGAATGTAGCAGCTTTCCTGTGTATTCTGACATGACACGTATCTTTCATGATGCAGCACAGACTGATGGCTTCCCTGGGCTGGGGGCCAGGAGTGGTGAGGGCTGCCCATGGTGTCTGTCAGGGCAGGGCCTGACTCCTAAAAACATAGAAGATTCCATAATGAGCTTTCAAATGACTACCAGCTACATTGGTCTGTCTCAGTGGTGATAAGGCAGGACAACATGAAAACCTTTGTGAGGCTCTAGACAGACAGCGTGAGAAAACTCTGGTGGCAGAATTTTTGCCTGCTATGTGGGACAGCCAGGTCCCCTCACATCTGAGCAGCTTGGGGGCTGACCGTCTGGGTGACAGTGCTGCCAAAAAGGACCTGGGTTACAAACAAAAAATATCAGCCAGAAATGCACCCTTGGGCAAAGGTGGCCAGTGGCATCCTGGGCTGCATTAAGCAGCACCGTCAGCAGGTTGAGGGAGGTGATCCCCTCTGCCCTAGCTCAGTCCCAGTGCAACCACAGCTGGTGTGCTCTGTCCAGAGGCAAGAAAAGCACACACATATTAGAGTGAGGCCTGCAAGGGAGCACTGAGATGATTAAGGGATTAGAGTCAAACCTAATGTACAAGGAGAAGCTGAGAGACATGGGATTGTTTAGACTGCAGACAATGAAGCTCTGAGGGATATTATCAATGTGTGCAAATATCTGGTAGGGGACTATAAAGAAGATGGAGTCAGACTCTGGTAAGTGATACCCAGTGAGAGAAGAAAAGGGAATTGGCACAAACCGAAGTAGAAGAATTCCCATTTGAACATAAGGAAAACTTTTTTACTGTGAGGGTGGTCAAATCCAGACACAGGTTGCCCAGAGGGGTTGTAGAGTCTGTCCTTGAAGATATTCAGAACCTGTCTGGACATGACCCACAGGAATTTATTTTTTGTTTTCTCCTTTGTTGCTGAATTGAGTTGGGGGAAAATATGAATAAGAATGGGAAGGACACTGGTAGGCATGATACTTCTACTATTACTCAGTCAAAAAGATTCCAAGGCTGATACTGGGATTTTTTTGCTGGCCTTTGGGAATTACCTTGTGTTTTGGTTGGCTGCCTTTTTCAGCAGTGAGGTTAGCAGTAGGTTTATTTGTCATCTTCAAGCTTCAGGTATAAGCCACCTTCACCATTTGAATAACCTGTGTGGGCTTGTTCACTGCGACCTTTTAGAAAATTATTTTAACTATTTATTTTAAATGTCACAGAAATGAAAATTAACTTATAAAGTGTAGGTCTGGGCTTGCATTTAGAACATAGAATCATAGAATGTTTTAGGTTGGAAGGGAACTTTAAAGGTCATCTAGTCTGACCTCCCTGCAGTGAGCAGGGACATCTTCAGCTAGATCAGGTTGCTCAGATCATCCAGCAATAGAGAATGCAGCAATTTGCTCCTGCAGTTCAAATGTCTAAATGGATGCTCCCTGAAATTAACTGGGACAGAGCAATCAGCCTCTCTCTGTTAAACTATCCATTTCAAGATCCTTATCCAAGGAAAACCTCAGCTTTAGTTTTTGGGTAACTATTCATCCTTTTCATAACTTTTCTATAAATACTAAGTAGCTAGTAAATATACAGAGCTGACTTTTGATCCTGACTTGCTTTCAGGAGATGTCCTTTGTATGGTCTAATTAGAAAATCCATTGGTCAAATGCTGGTGTTATTCCCCATGGCTATGTCTATCCATGAAAAAGCTGTGAGATGGGAGCAGATCTAACACTAACATAGTGAAAAGAAAGAAAGAAAGATTGTCAGATAATTTGCCTCTGCTCATGACAGACATTATTAGTCCATTCCAGGCAAAATGTTAACAAAAAATTATAGGAATAGAAATCTGGTCAGTTTTATTTTCTTCCCCCCCACCCCTTTTTATGTTTTATTTAATGATATTGTTTTCAGTGTGATGTGCACATCTCAGAATCTTTGCTTTCATGCTTGGATTCAAGCAAATCTAGGAACCTAAAAGAGAATTTAGTCAAAATGTCAATAAAAGCAAGTGTCTTGCTTAATAATCTGTATTTGCATCTCAGAGCTTGCTATGAACAAATGCTGTCTACTTATGAAACATAATTTCTACACTCTTTTAGTCTATAAAATGTTGGCCCATATTAGGCAACATGGCAGTAGGAGTTTTAGTGTTCCTGTGTTGGTGCAACAGGAAGCATATGTTTCTTTGATGGGTTGTGCAGGCTTCTGTTTCAGAGAGGCAGCCTTCTGTGGATTTTACTTTCTCCTTGTACAGAGTTTACAGACTGTAGATGAACTTTGTCTAGAGATGCATGCTGAGCCAGCTGAGGACTGATTGATGGGGTTAGGGTCAATGGGCAAGTAACTGGTGTCCTGGTTAGAAGGCAGAACTGTGTCCCACCTCCCTTATCCCTCAGTTTCCCAGATAGAGAGGTAAATAAGGAAGGCAGGGGGAATGAAAACCTTGCACCAAACTGAAAGTTAACAAAATGAAATATATTATTTAACAGGGGTCAGAAAGGAAGAAGGGAAGGGGTTTAACAGGGTACAGAAAGGAAGAAGGGAAGGGGTTTAACAGGGAAGGGGGGTTGTAGGAACAACAAGGCAAGGAAGATTAAACTTCCAAATATACAAAACCCAAATGCTATGCTGAGGCTCCCCGGTGCTGGATCTCGCTGGATTGAGGTGGATTGAAGCTGGATGCACAATCCTTGGACGTGGATGGAGGCAGGGAAGAGTCTGTAGATCAGGCCCAGGTCTCCAAGATGGCCACGGCCACGTGTAGCACAGGGAGCAGCAGAGCAGCGTGTGCCCAGGT
>NW_008585046.1:3923-4358 GCF_000691845.1 Merops nubicus
CTGGTTTAGGGTTTCAGATCTCCACCCACCAGGGGCAGCAGGTTTCAAACCATTACAACTGGTTAGGGTCACTGGGCAAGAGACTAGTTAGGGTCACTGGGCAAGCAACGTGGGTGTGGCAGCCCCAGGTGTCTGCTACAGACTGGAAGTAGAAGTAGCTGAGGCCTTTTGACTAAAAAACATAGTAAAGGAAGGTAGAAGAGGCAGAGGTCATTCCTCTAAACCTTGGAGGAAGAGAGCCACTAAGTGCAGAGGGATTTGATCAGGAAAGCCAAAGCCCACCTGGAGCTGAATCTGGGGAGGGATGTGAAGGGCGTTGGGTGTGTTAGGATGTGTAGCAACATACGCTTGGATTACAAATGTCCACGGTATTAATGTGTGACAAAATAACCTGAAATGAGCATTTTTCATAAGGAACTTATTCAAACTGAAAGA
>NW_008585046.1:4410-24111 GCF_000691845.1 Merops nubicus
CTTCTTTGACATGTGAATTCACAATTACTTTTAGATTAGATTGCTCCCAGCTTCCTATTTGTATACAATGCATTCAGTACTCCTGTAGCACATCAGTATTGTGGTACCACGTGTTTGTTCTGAATGAAACAACCAACAACCCAGTAACATTTCCAAGTGTGGTTCTCCTCTTTGCATGTCTATGTTCTGTCACATTGATTCTATTCACTGAATGAGTGTTACCATATGAACCATGTCCACAACCAGGCAAGAAAGACCCTCCTGATGGGTTTTCACCCAGTGTCTGGCCAGGCTTGGGTAGGGGCTGTTTAGGAGATCACCACAAGGTGTCCCTGCCTTCCATATTAACTTGGAGGTGGGGCAAGTGGCCACCTCTATAAGAGCTGACTGCTTGCAGAGGTGTTGGGAGGTTTGTTTCTAGAGTGGATGTTTTGTGTTTCTGGTTATTGGAAGGGCTCTTCAGAGCAAGTAGAGTTCCTAGTAATGGTGGGACAAGATTGAGTCAAGGCAGGAATTATGGGGTGTTCTTCTGGCAATTGCTATATGACTGGGATTGGGCTGATTGCCTGGGTTCTTCCTTCCTCTGTGGCCTGTTTGTGGAGCTGACTTGCTCTCCTCTTTGCTGTGTCATGTGTCACATAGGTCTATTCATTCCTGCAGTGGTGGGTCCCCTGGGGTCTCTTGCATGTGATCTGAGTGGAGGGAGGATTCTGGCTGTTGGCTTGCCTGTTGATGATACTGTCCTTCTATGTTAGGCAAGTGGTCAGCAGAAGATTCACTTATCACTTTGTAGCCAAAATGTATGATTCTAGAAAATGAGAAAATCCCTCTTGCAAGATCAGAAACTTTTGGGAGAACTTGTAAAAAAGAACTCTGGGCCACAAGATAGAGTGAAAAGTGCAGAGGTTTAAAAGATTAAATAGTTTTCTAAAAGTAGCATTTTCCATTGTATTTTCACTAATGTGATGAAAAATTACCAGTATTCAGATAGAAATCTGATCTTTCTTGTGGCAGGTGCTGCTGTGACAGCACAGACTTGTCCCTTTAGAAAGTGATCAGTCTCATGTCCCAAGGTCTAGTCCATCAATTGCAGCATTTTGGGTCTCCTACCTTTGTGTCCCAGCACAGAACTGGGGCAGCCAGCTGGAAGTCAGCCTATGTGATGTGAATTTTATGCTCTGACTAGGAATAGGGTAGTGTCTTTGATCTGGATGCAGGCAGCACCATGAACACCTGGGAAGCAGCAGAGCTAAGCCTGTGAGACTGGAGGAAAGGAAAGATTCCCACCAGGGCCTGTAGCTTGAGCAGGCACTTGTAGAGCTTCTTATTATTCACTGTGGGGTTGCTGTGTTTCTGTCTCACCGTCCAGACTGGAATAGGGGTGTGGGCAGTGAGCAAACTGCTTGCAACAGATCCAAGGCTCACAGATGGGTGTGAGGTGTGTCAAGAGAATAGGATCTACTGAATTCTGTCTGTGCTGGGTTGATTATATTGCAGTTGCTGAGTTGCAACTGGATGGCACCAGCTTGACTAAGATTCCTGAGGTCTGGACAGGCTGCCTGGACAAGACTTTCAGATGCAAACAGATGAGAGATTTGAGAACCCAAATGGATGATTGTTTTCCATGCATTTCCAGGCTACACTGATGAGCCCTTCACTGTCAGGGAGTGAAGACCCATCTGCTAAGTTCCAGAAAAATCATGAGACAGACATACAAGCTTTTTATTTTTTTATTTTTTTTTAATTCTAAATAAATATTTCTTTCCACCCCCACCCCTTACCTGTTTTGCCCAGAGCTTGTATTCCTATTGCCCTGAGATTTTCATACTTTTGAAGAGCTGTAGTTTTAGTATAACTGCATATTGGGAAGGATCAAAAATTTAAGCAGTTTATATATGAGAGAAGTTGGCTTCTTCAAAAGAACTAATTTCTGTTATAATTTTTTTAATTGGCTTAATTTGATATTGGCTCATTTCACATTAATCAGAACAGACCATCTCATAAAATAACTTTTGAATTTGAAATGTTGAAAATTCACCATTTGGAGGGTTTTTCTGTTTCTATAGTTTCAACTATAGAGGGAAAACTACAGAGAGAAAAGGTGAGACTCAGCTTTTCACTTGGGTGGAGAGAAGAGGACTTTTTCCTGATTCTCCTTCAGTTGCTTCTTAAATTAGAATACTTTAATACTTCTAGTTAAACAAAATTGTCTGTGTTCAGCTTTTTTCCAGACATGGTCATTTGCAGCTCAAGAAACTCAAATTAAAACTTGTGGATATTACTAGATTACCTAAAGATATTCTTAAATATATAGAAGTTAAGCTGATGAGCTATTTTGAAATGTAGCTGTTGGACTCTGACATCAAAAATGTTTGGACTCTCAAATATAGTGTCTGTTGGATTTTTCAAAGGAACTTGAAATTAGTAGGATTATTCCCCAGAATCAGAGCATTCCTCAGCTTTGCTCTGTCAGCTTCCCTAAATGTGTAAGTACACTTGTAGCTCCATTCCTAAGAAGTTTGGAAATGTTCATGTATATTATTGAGAGAGGCCAGTGGAAGTAAATATTCATAGCTTGGAAAAGGGTAAAGTCCCTATAAAATACATGTTGCTGAATATCTCATTCTGCTTTCCAAAATGCATTAGTCCCCTTGAAGCCAATGGGATTAGGATAAAGTTGAAAGATAGCTGAAGATAGTTCTCTCTTTCCTCTGGAAGTATATATTTGAAACAGAATTATCTCTTGCCTGCAGGCTGTAAAGGAATTTTCACAGGTGTTAAACCATAAACACGTTTTGGAAGGCTGGCACAATGTGCACTATACATATTTATAGTTAAAATGCCTCAGGTCTGTATTTTAAACTTCTATTTCTGATCTATTGGTGCCAGTGAAGTGTAGATTGGCTTTAAATTTTATCTTGGTTTGGAAATGAGAGTTGGAGTGCAGACCTGGAGTTGATGACAGTAGGTTTTATAGCTGGCTACCTGTTTTGCATAGCATGGATTCTAGTCCTGTTCTGGCGTTTCACGTGCACACTTAGTGGAAAGACTAATTTTAACCCCTCTGACACAGAGCCCTGCAATAAAATGATAGCACAAAGGCCTTCCTACTTGTAAAGAAGTCCACTAGATGTCCCTCCAGCTCTTTGTGGTGATAATACATGGCTGATTTACTCAGACTGAACACATCTAAGGTGAAGAGCACTGCATTCTACATCCCGTATTTTGCATAGGTAGATCTTTCTGGGTTTTTACAAAAATTATGAGTCCAACATAAAACCATTTTCAGAAGGTGAAGGTAGCCCTTTTCCTTCCATTTGTGTACACATGTGGCTTTTAATTCAAATTATTTTTGTCCTTCTAACTTTCCTTTTTAACAGGATTTTTGCAACAATACGAATGCAAGGAAAATGCAATCTTTTAACGTATGGATGGTAGGCAGATATAACACTGGGGTGGAAAAGTGGGGGCATTTGTAGGTTTTGGCTGGCTTTTTACAGCAAAAGGGCAATTTAGCTCACTCTCTACTGTGCAGGTGAAGACTAGTCTAGGAGTTAATCTGACATGGCAGTGTAGTTAGGTGGCCTGATCAGCCATTCCGTCTTACAATGAAGGTGGCCAGCTCAGATAACTCAGAAAAGTTAAGACACTTTTTCACTGCACCCTGAAACATGAAGATCAATCTCCTCTGAAATGCTGTTAGCTCTGTTCCATATTTTCTATTGCTACCTCTGAACATGTAATCTCCTTTTCCATCTTGCTACTGTCCTGATGCCTGTGACATCTGGAAATGTAGTTCCAGAGTTTGAGTAAATATCACATGAGACGATATTCTGTTTTGATTGAATATCCTCTGAGTTTTGTGCTTTGGCACAGAGAAAATGAGTCTCTCATTCTTGTTCTTTGTATTTTTTTTAATTCCATAGCCTCTTATTCACCTACTTTCTAAGGAAAATAACGCTCATATTTTTATGATTTCTACCAATATTCCTACTCTTTCTCATCACATTTTCCTCTCATGTTTTTCTTGGTGAGGCGACTAGTGTGGCATAAATTTCTTTTAGATGACAAAACCACAGGAGATTAGGCTAATATACTGCTAACTTCTTAACAAGGTCACCAATTCATACATAGCTGTATGGAACAGTATGTCCATATTTCTGTTGGCAAGGTAATATACTAGAAATATTAGATCTAGGCAAAATATATTAGTTAAGACAGAAAAAACAGCCCTTTGGGTAGCTTTGTCTGCAGCACTACTCAGGTGATGATTACACAGACTGCTAGTTATTTTTAATAGAGATAAAACTATTGAAAATAAAGAGTATTGCTTTATAATTAGGAGGTGATTCTGTTGTTAAATTTAATGTGACTATTCTATTATCTTCTGCTTGCTGTGCATCCCATCTTTCCCAGGACATCTCCCGCGCAGTGACGCTGTGGGTGTGACTGGTACAGAGTTAATACAGAGTTGGTAAGTGCTCTGCAGAGACCCCTGTGGGATGTCAGCCATGTAAATAGTGTAAGGTAGACTCTTGCATTTTAATCTTCTGCTGTAGGTTTATACTATAATCTCAGACAAGAGATCATAGAATCATAGAATGTTTTAGGCTGGAAGCAACCTCTAGAGATCATCTGGTCCAACCTCTCTACACAAGCAGGGACATCTCAACCTAGGCCAGGTCGCTCAGAGCCCCATCAAGCCTGACCTTGAATGATTCCAGGGATGGGCCTCCACCACCCCTCTGGGCAGCCCATTCCAATGATCTATCATCCTTATATTAAAGAACTTTTTTCTAACATCCAGTCTAAATCTATCCTCTCCTAGCTTAAAGCCATTACTGCTTGTCCTATTGTTACAAACCCTTTTGAATAGATCTTCCCCCACCTTCATGCAGGCCCCTTCAGGTACTGGGAGGTCACTATAAGGTCCCTCTGGAGCCTCCTCTTCTCCAGGCTGAACAGCCTCAACTCCCTGCTTAGAACTAGAGCAATAGTTCCTCAAATCCTTTAGGTTCCTTCTGCCTCAACTGTGATCAGCATAGCCCAGATACGAAATTTAATATTATTAAGCTGAAGATGTGGGTAAGGCGTGGTGGAAAGAATTATTTTCTCTGCATGGAGATGTCAAATGCCTTGGACATATCTAGCAATGACAGGGGGTTGGAATGAGGCTGAGGGGAAAGCCAGTATAGAAGGAGGCAGCTGTACACTGGTAAATCAGACCACTGGACTCTGAATCAGCTCTGGCACAGAAGTGTGCTGCTTCAAGCCCCTATCAAGAAAAGGGGTTAACCTATATGCAAAACAGAAGGTGGTAATACTAGATCTCTGTTAAAAACAAAGACCAGATTCTGTTTTTCACTTCTGAGTATTTTACATGGGTCATATAAGGCATTTTTCCCTGAGCATGGGCACACAGGAAGTTTAGAAAACTGCAAGTTAATTCACTGTGGGAAAAATATTCCCTGTTATGTGTATATATATATATATATATAAAGGGAAAATTAGAATGGCTAGTCAGATAAGTTACCCCTGTGTTTGTAGGATTTCCTGGAGTAAGCAAAAGTGGGGAAAGTAGTGATATTGTTCTCTGTTGGTAATTTGGAAACCAGGACTCCAATGTGAAAGGGTCTGTACAAAATGATTACAAAGGGATAGGATAAGTTTTACCTTGAATGTTTAGCAGTGTCAGAGACACATCAAAATAATTTGGAGATGGTAAAGTCTATGTTCATATGCAGGCTGGGTTGCTAAGTTGTTGGTTAGCCATATCTATGATAGAAGTCTTCAGAAGGGCAATACTCCTTAAATTCTTTGCTTCTGAAGTTAATAGTTCATATTTTTACAATATTCATGGGCAATGATGAGAGTCCTCATGAAGATAGATTTCAGGATCAAATAATTGCTACAGGAATTGGCTCATGTTGTTCAATAAATAGCATTGTCTGCACCAGATTTTTCACATTGGGTCAGGGATGGAAACTGATGGACTTGCAATACACTGAGAGTGCTATTTGCCATCTTGGGCACATAAAGATGAATGCATAAACTTCTGACCTTGCTTTACTTTGTAAGGGAAGCCCTACTGCTGATCCTTGACTGGACAGATGGTTATGATTTATCATGTAAAAAGATAAAACTTTTAAATAGCATCAAACTGTGTAGGATTCTTTGTGTAATATTCATGAGGGTGGTTGCCATAGGGAAATAATACACTTGTATTTATTTAGAAAATGGATTTTACTAAATGCCTGCCTGTTACACCTCAAGTCTTCCTTGCAAAACATAAGACAGAGAGTAAATCAATCAAGGAAATGACAGACATAAGATATGTTTTCCTGTTGGACAAAAATGTCCTATTTTGGATTGACTAACAATAATAAAATCTTATTTTCCTTATTTCTTAGAATTTTAGAATCAGACAACGTTAAAGCGATAATGGAAAAGTAAGGGATAAACCTAATTTGTTAAATATTGAAATAGCTTTCATCGTTCAGACAATCATAACAGGGAATTCATGACAATAAGGAACACTATTTACTATTATGACAAGCAAGAACACTGTTAATTGTTTCAGATGGAAATATTTCCATGATAAAAAGAAATCAGTAAGGATTTTCTGTATGTGTCTGTTTTCTTTATCTTTTAGAAAGTCTATTATTTGAGAAATCAACTCTATAGAATAACTTGCAGCAACTGCAGTTTTAGTCCTATGAAAGACATAGGTTCAGAATTGTCAAAATCCTCCTCAAATATGTCTACTTGGAGTAGTTTCTTACAGATCAAGACATAGCCATGAATAGGCTGTTAATGATTTCAGTTTCCAGACCTGCAATCTAGTCAATGCTAGTCTGATACAGGGCTATCACAAAGAACATGGAGAAATCAGATTGCATCTAGGTTGTGTCTTTAGGATTGTCTGTCTATGGAAATACAGTTTGTGCTTATGAAGTCTGAATAGTGGCTCTGCTCATGATTATATGGTATAGTTTTTTAGAGATTAAGTTTGATGAAATAATTTGTACACACTCAGCTTTCACCAGAAATGCAGTCTCATGTTTTTACTAGGGTGAATTCTCAACCCATATCTTAATTCCCTTGTCATGAGATGTCATGAGGATGAGAGAAGACATTCATTTATATTCATTTTTCACTCTCCCATCCCTTTTTGATTGTTAATTTTCGGAAGAAGAAAAAAAATTATATGAGATGAGACTAAACCTCTCCTCACTGCTCTTGGAGGACTTGTCAACAGGAGTCTTTAATGATACCATTTCCTGCTTTTAATAAACTATCAGAAAAAAAGAACCTATAGTTTGACTTGCAGCAGCCTGCATGCAATATAAAGATTTACAGTATAGTTGATGACACCGTTCATAAATTACCTGCTCGAGGAACAACCTTAGATATTGTAATAAAATATGCCAGTTTATTAAAAATAACTTCAAGCAAAATTTCCCCACTGTTCTATGACCTGAATTATCTTCTCTTCACAGTGGAACCTGTGCATGTCTTGACTGCGTTTAGCTCTATGTTGGAGTAAGATGTGTGTGGTCCCCTTCTCCCACCCTCCATTGGCACCAAACCAAAGCAGAGAGAGCAGGCAGGGAAGGAGGGAGGTGTGATGTGTTCTTATACCTCCCACAGGGCAGGAGGGTTAATCATCATTCTGACACTCTTACCAAGTGGAGGAAAAAAGTGTGCCAATAAGGTTGGTTTATGTGTAATAAAATGCATATTGACCTTTGCTTTTCTGCATCCTACTCTACAACCTGTATTTAACACTGTGTGACAAAGGAGATCGGGGATTTCCCGTCTTCGGTTTGCGACACACTAATAAGAGTTTAAACTGAAAAGTGTGGGATGTCTCCCGAGATGAACTGGTACTTGTGCCTCTTGTGAAGTGAAGAAAATGACAGTACCAGTTATGTAGGAACAGATCACCTTTACCTTAATTTCATCAGATCAAAAGCCACAATTTTTCTTCACAATTTTATGTAAGAGCGTGGTGTCAGCAAAAGCTGTATTTGGTTATTAACGGGCATAAAGGATGTTTATTGAAAGATGAAGTTCATTGAACACTCTCTGAGTTTCTCAGAAGTCAAAGATCTGTCTTCTGTGCTGAATGTCATGGAAAACTCTTTTTCCATTTTAGTCATCCTATTTACTATGTGCTGCTTCTCGAATCTGTCGTCATGCTGGTGTTCTTGCCTCATGTTTTCATGCTTTTCTTTCTGTGCATTAGGCTATTTTGATTCAGGCATTTATTTTCTTTCTGTTGGGTAATTAATAGAGTTGGCTTCACTCCTTTGATGCCCATGCTGAACTTGCCTCACTGCTGTTTTGCTTTTCAGTTCATACGTCAGCAGAGATCTCTGGTTACAACAGCTTCGTGTTTCCTGGAAGTTCTGCGTCACGGAGCCAAATTTATCCATGGTGTATTTTCCATTGACACAGAAATTACACCAAGAATGAATCATCCTCTGGTGTTTATGTTCATCTGGTCTTATTTTTCTCCTGGGACATTGTTCCTTTATATTAATCGTGTACTACTGGTAGTCATTCAAACAATATGAAACCAAATTATGTTGTTTTAGGGACTTGGCAAAGACAAGAACAGTGAAATAAAATTATGGAAGTCACAAACTAGACCTGTTTCTTTCACATAATGTATGTAGTACTCACAGTAAGTACTAAATCTTAATGTAGTCTATTTTTCAGTGTTCTGAACAAAAGAAATGTAAGATGAGAAAATAGATTTTAGATATAATCTTCCATTTGGGAGTACAAAAGCTACAGATACCTCTGACCCCTATACAGAATGAAAAGATGGCTAGCAGTCAACTAGCTTTAAAGTGACACACACTTACAACCACATAAAGCAACCCTTCTGAGGTCTGATATGGGTGTTAATATGGAGCTAAACAATGAAGATTTTAATTGTGTTGTGGTTTTTCTTTTTATTTAAGTAATCCTAGAAAAATGCACACATAAAAAAATAAAAACGTTACCAAAGTTGTAAATATTTAAATCTAGTGGTTTCCTCCTTGACACTGTCTGGCTGCCAGCGGTTGGGAAAGACAGGCATAAGAAAGATGAGATTGTTTTATTCTCAGTTCAGTGCCTGTCTTCACTCTTGTCCTAAATAGCTGATAAAGAAGGAGGATACATCTCTGCATCTCTTGGCTGCAGTACATTCAGGGAGCCTGTGGGGATGTCCCTTCTCTGCTGACATAGCAGGAGAAGCTGTAAGAGGACAGAAGAGTTTCTGAAGCTGTTCATTTGTCTTCTTCTGAGCCGAGAGGCAGCAGTACCTAGCCAGTTACTATATACTTCTTGCCAGCTGGCCAGTATATGAGCACATGGTGTTGGGATCTGGGGATGTGACCCTTCCCTGCACAGTCTGCTCCTAGCCAAGGAGGGCAAAGGAGTTCTGGAAAGCAGTTTGGATTGTATCTGGATGTCATGATGATGTTTGTCATTATAATGTTTGTCATTATAATGACAAACACAGTTGTCTTCTACCATACTGAGGTTGATTCAACCCACCGTGAGGATCCTTCTCTTTGCTGCCTTGCAGGGAGCACTCTGCAAAGGAAAATCAAGTTGTAGACTGTAATAGTTTTATTGATGAAAGAGGAAATCCTCACACATTAATAAAATTATTCTGAAAGTCTTCCTTCCCACATCTGCTCTTCATTGATGTAAATTGCACAGTACCCAGTTTCAAGTACCCAGAAACATGGTACTTGTTTCTTGTGAAGTCTATTTAGATTGTGGTAATAGGGGCGAACAAAATGTGGGGCAAGCTCTGTTTGCAGAAAGTGCAATTATGGCATCTCTGGAGCCTGCTTGCTGCATTTTAAACTCACTCTGAGGCTGCTTCTCCCTCAGTCCTATGGCAGAGTTTTGAGCTGGCGAGCAGAAACGAGCCCTGCCTTCAGTGTCTTCTGCACTCCAGTGGTGTGATGGGCTGGAAACTCTTTTAGCTCTGTCATCGAAATGGAGCAGATTTGGGCCAGGATAAATATACATGTGGGTGCTGGAGTGTGTTAGTAGAACTTCCTGGCAAAGATGGCTGGTGAAACGGGTCCCAAACTGTGAGGCAGCAAAGTAAGAAAGAGATGCAAGAAGAGATGGGGAAGGAGTCCAGGTGAGAGTCTTTTGTAAATGCACATGTTCAGTGTCCTTGACTTCATACATATTTTTGAAGAAGTAAAACTTGAGGTGTCTTATGTTTACATATTCTCTTTTTTAAACTATAAATGAAACCAGGAGAAATATTTTCGGGTTTTAGTTCAGTTGTCAAAACTAGCAGCAAATTTTATCCTAAACTCACCAAAACATCATGTCCAAATGAAAAAGACAAGCTTTGACAACTGTATTTCTACAAATTTGTAGTAAAGGTATGAAGAAGTGACATACATTTTTCACTAAGCAGTCAGCCAGAAAAATGACTCTTTTCTTACTTCTCCCTACAGAGCCATTCTGGACTAGAATTTCTTAAGATGGGAGAAACCCAGATCCACGTCTCTTGCAGTTCAATGGCATTTGAACCTATGCCTCACAACAGAGTTCACTAACCACTATTGTATGTGTTACTCTAGGGTGGATTTCTCTCAAATACTCTTCTTAATGATGTTCAGCATTGCACAGAAATTGGAACTTTTTGGTGGATAAGGTATAGGAATTCAGCTGTCTTCCCTGTTTCATTCTTTACCCTGATGAATATTTCATGTAATGTGGACCTACTCTAACAGGATAGGTTAAGAACAACACTCAAGTATACCCTGGAGTGATCCAAACTCTCCCTGGGAGGTAGGATACAAGCGTTCAACTGCCCTTAAGAAGCAGAAGGGTCTTGTATCCTCTGAATAATCTTAACACCAAATATGACATATCTTTGAAATACTCTTAACACTGCACTGTTAATGTCCATGATGTGGGGAGGAGGTCCTTGTTAATGTCCTTGAATCTGCCTCCTCTTGTACTGCAAGTACAAAATCCCAAATACTTTCCTTGATGGTTCCTTCAAGGATGTTCACCTGTGAGAGAACTAGGGTTGAAAGATGTAAAAACTCATTGTGAAAGATATAAGGCAACACTGATGTAAGCCTTTAGGGAACAGACACAAGTGCCCACAACAGCCTTCTGGTAGCAGCCAAACAGGAGTGAACAAGCTGTTTTAAAGTAAGTTCACTCCATTTGAACAGATCCTACAGGCATATCAGCAACACCTCCACATCAGAGACCCACGGGAGATCAAGTAAAATTGGCAGGTATAGTTAGTTTTGAATGATAAGTAATTATAAAGAATAAAAGTAAAAGAAAGCAGGAGTAATGCTCAAAACTACAAAGACTAACGTGGGCATTTGCACGTGAATATGATTTGCAGTTCTTTATCTCCCAGTATGTGATCCTGAGCAAATTCAGACCAAGTAGTGTCTTTGTTCTCTGCTTTAATAGCTACAAATCTCCTTAAAGGAAAGAGGCTTTTACTTTTATCATCTTATCAATTTCATGTGAAATAGAACCTGGCTGTCTAAAACAGCCTTCTGTCTCCAGGTACTCTACAAAGTAGGAGCTTTGTAGAGACTGATTGCACACCGACATATAAGCAAATGGAATGGACAAGTGTGTTTGGCAATAACTTTTACACCAGGTTTTGTTTGAAAGCCTGGAAGAGCTGTCCAGCTGTGCTGCATAATCTTGTTATATTTTTTTTCATGTCATAAAGTCAGCCTGACAGAACTAGGATGTGATGAAAAGAAATGACTCTTACACACATTTACGTGGACCTCTAGCTTATCAGGCTGTTGCTAAACAATGGTAACTTGGATTATGTGCAGATGGTTCCCATGTGGTGGTAGGGTCATCTTTGTGTGGTTCTGACATGGGAATGCCATTTTCAGTATGAATTAATGTATAACAAACTATTCATAGGTTGATTAAAGATTTATGTCTTGCAAGACAAGTTCTCCAGTGTTTTAAACTATTATTGACACAATGATGGCAGTTCCCAGAGGTGAATATTCCTCCACATCAGATCATATCAGTGTTATTTAGCTGTTGTTTAAATATTTAAAACTCAATTTTAGTTGAAAAATGCAGACATCATAAAAGATAATACCTACTTGTTTTTAAACAACTGAAAAGGCAGGAAGAGGACTGGAAGTACAGTTATTCTTAGGCTTAATTTGATGTGGCTTGCTGATTAGGGTAGTGCATTTAATTTCAGAGTAATATCTTTGTTCTCCTTGTAGGTTTTGGAACAACATTTCCATATCATGAATTCACTCTGATAAATATTTCTTGCCTCTGTCTTTCAAACAGAGATCCAATGCACAGCATGAGCAAATGTGAAGCTCATATTTGGAGAAGCACGATAAGCACTGCAAAATTGAGCCCAAACATCATCAAATATATTCCTTGTTGAAAGAGAGGCCATAATTAACCTACTCAAGCTTTTCACCGTGGAGGATCATAGTTATTTTTATTTCTTTCAGGAGCACATCCTTGGAACTATGTAGTATTTTAAACTATGGATAAAACCTTGTAGTTTGTGTTTTACTTTGAGAAGACAGGTTTATTGCCAGATTCCGGATGTGCCTTCTCAGAGACACCTCTTTGTAGGGAACTCAGATTCTTTTATGAAAAAATAGTGGCCCACATTCTACCAAATCTGCACTCCAACGACAGCACCTCGCTGCCTGCATAGGAGAACACGAACATGAGCAGCCTTTCTTGGCTCTCTGACTAGGTATATGCATGTCAGAATTTTCCTGGAGGTTTTGAAACTTCTGTCTCTGCTACTGGGATTCTTAAATCTCCATGGATTCTCTTTTAAAAAGGCACAGCTTTCACTGCTTCTAGACATCAATAGTCACCTGGTAGCAGAGTGTAGCATTTCCTCTTTGTGATCAGCCTGACCCAGACTAACTCTAATTGCAACCTTGAGACTTTTATCAAGTGACCTGGAGCCTTCCAGCAGAGAGAGACTGATGATATAGTTTATTGATTTTCTCAACCTTTTTTTTCACTGAGAGATCTCTGTTACTTGTCTAGGAAACACACATTGCTCAGCATGTCTACCATCAGCCATGACTTCACAGCACCTTATTTTCCATTTCTAGTACAGCAGTTGTTCTCTGGGCTTAGTGGCTTTATCAAGACAGTTTCTCATGGCTTGTGATTAAGTTGCATCAAAGGTGACTGAGGTATCCCATTAAAGAGCACGGCCAATAGATGATAGCCCCTGCTGCTGGAACTGCAGTTTTACTCAGTAATTGTTCCATGCAAAAGCAACTATGCTGGGGTGGAGGGGCAGACTCTCAGGTTCTTCTCTAGCAGGTGAACAACAGGTCTGTACTGTTAGGGTCCTCCTTGATCTCTTCTTTTGGTTGTAAAAATAATTAATCTGCTCTTTATGGAACAAATGGTTCAACAGCAGTGTTAGGGTGTGCTACTTGCTTCGTAGTAGCATAGTAGTTTCAGGCTCAGTTTTGAGAACAATCTTTAGAGAAAGCAAAGCATCTGAGAAATGCCTTGGATCCAGTTTTCCTACTTGGAGTAAGGTAAGACCACAGCTTACTCTACAACATTTGTCAAACCATGAAGGTTAAAGTGGATTTCTGAGCTCCCGCTGGCAGCATATGCCACCTAATTAGAAACTCTTTGAGACAGTAGGCTTCAGGTGAGCACTGATTCTTCTCCAATATAGAGAGGACTCAGGCCCTTAGGCTGTTCAAATGTCATGCCCTATTTGTATGGGTAAACTGACTTGCTCTTTTCTGTTTGCTTATGGGAATAATGCAAATTCCAGGAAAGCTGGATCGCCCAAGCAGTTTCACATAGCATGCATGTTGTGCTGGATGAAGTTCCCCCTAATTTTGGGGGAAGTGGGATCCCATTTATTAGCATTTTATAGTCACTAATGTAGATCTTTTCCTCATTATTTCCTGTCCATATTTTTCTGTAGTGCTGCAAGTTCTGTATCTGGTTTGAGATTTACACTTATTAGCAGCCAAATATTTCCCTGCCTCAGGGAATGAAGCTAACCCCACCTGTATTTTATCAGAGTAAACAAGTACTCTATTTATGCCCTAAGTACTCCATTTGCTCTTTGCAAAGTTTTGCATGTTTAATGCTTTTTTTTTCTACAGAGAAATGTAATCCAAGCCACAATCCTGCTCAAAGTAAATGTTACTCTACAGCCTAGCATCATAATCTATGCATACAAACGATAATACTAGGAGCTATTACCTCTCATGTAATAGTATATCATAAGACCAGAATGGTCTTTTGACTTTGGATATTTGGTTTTGATTTAGTTCACAGGTTGTGACTTCTTACAAAATTTGAACTGGGCTCAGGTTCCTTGGAGCTGATGCTTTTGTGGATCTGGTTCATGGGTGCTCTGATTCCCCTGAAGATAGCAGGGGACATATCATACTTCATGTCATGTTGTGTTTTCAGGGGAGTTTTTGTTACAGGCATTCCAATAATATCCTCATTCAGAACACATATCTAATTTCAAGCAGGCTCTGCTAGTCTAGTGCTATTAGACATATTGTTTGCACAGTTGGTAGAGTTTTGAGGAGTGCTGAAGGTAACAAGTGGGTTCACTTGTATCTTTAAACTGCCAGCTTCAACACGTAAATCATTGATGGCTTCAGTTGTTCTCTGTCAAGTTTAGAGTGAACAATGGTGAACTATTTGTGTTTTACAGCAACTGAAACAATTCTGTGTACAGTGAATTGCAGTCATTGAAGTCAAAGGGAGTTTTCTGTCTACCTGGGCAGTAACAGCACCTTCAGCAAGGCACAAGGATTGGCTGTGGGACTTGGAATATCCCAGGAGGAAAAGACAATGGAACAGTGAGGTGATCATGGGGAAGAAGCAACAGCATTCAGTGAGCATTTGAAAAGTGCATGAGCCATCTTTGTAAGCAGAGGAATCTGACTATTAATCTGGCTAGAAGGACTTAGGCAAGTAGGTCTATGAAGCAATTTGGGAATGCTCTATTACTTATCAAAAATATATTTTGAGGGGTTTGAAACCTGCTGGTTTTGCCCGGGAAGAAAACACCCCCAGCGGGACCCCAGTAGTACCTCCAGGGTGGTCTTCAGTGAAGAGGAGGACAGTGGCGAGTAAAGGAGGGATGGGCAATGATCGCTTTCTTCCAAAAGGAAAGGTTTTAATAACATGAAAATTACAAACAAAAACACCTGAGGCAGGCACTGAAACAGCACCCAGCCCAGGGGGAGAAGCGAAAGAGCGTGTGGCCTTGGGGCCAGGGGTTTTTAACAGGTAGGTAGGTGGGTTTACAAAGGCATTGTCCTGTAAGGATACCTGGATGGGTTACCTACAGGTCAGGGGTCCAGTGGGTGTTAGGGTATTGGTCTTGTGGTGGCTAAGCCAACCACAACCTGGGAAAGATGGAAAATTCTGGATGTGTGCCCATGTCTGGGGACAAAGAGGCAACAGAAACCTCTGTCTCCAGGAGGCGCACTGCAACAATGCTCCATCAAGGCAACTGAGCACACCCTGGAAGGAGTTTGACTTCTGAATCGTCAACGAGTGATTCAGAAAATGCAGTCATCCTACTGGCAGGAAGAGTCAGACAACGAGCGATTCAGAAAATGCAGTCAGTCATCCTACTGGCAGGAAGAGTCAGACGAATTTCTGTCTGCTTTTTGATTATATTTGTTTAGATTTATCTTGTTGACAGCCAAATTCTCTGCAATATGCTGAATGCATATCAGTTTTTAGTTAGTTAGTTCAGTACCTCTCAGGATTTGGGTAAATGGTCCAGGGACCAATTTCACTGATATTTTCCCCAGACAGAGATTGTGAAGAAATTTTGAACCAGCTATATTTTTTGTTTGTATTTAGCTTTAGTCCAATTTTATCATTTCTTTGTCCTAGAAATTGTGTCAGCCCATCTTCATTACAACTCTCATCGGAAGGATCACCGTTCTCTCATCCCCCAGTGTTAGGAGAGCACTGGGGGACAGTGGAAATACTGTATGTTCTGTTCATGATTTTGTTCCTGCACTTGCCCAGGCACTGCTGTGTAGAGCTTTAACTGTTTCTCAGTACAGCAGTAACTTGTTGCCCCTTGCATGTGTGTACAGCCCATTTTGTTACATTTGTCAAACTATGAAGGATGAAATGGAGCTTTTAACCATAGCTGATGCCATGTATGTCTCATTCATAATGTCTGGAGGTGCTGGAATCCAGGCAATCATATTTTATTTTACAGTATGGGGAGAATTGAATGCTGTGATATTTATTTCCCTCCATTCTTTATTCCCACACATTGTAGTTGGTGTTTAGAAAGGTTTCCTGAGCCTTAGTGGTTGATTTCAGTTTCCAGACCTGTGCTCAATGACTGCTAGAAGCCTAATGGGTATATTAGAAACTGAAGAGACACGTAAAAGGCTTGGGAAGCTAAAGCACTGGTTCAGAATATGTCACAATCTGTCTTGCAGTGAGTTACATTTTTCAGAAGCTTTAATCAACTAGATGAGAATGTCATTGGCAAGGTTACACACAGGAATTGAGAACTGGTCATCTGCAAAGCAACCGTAATAGATGTATATTTTTAAACAAGTTATCTCATCTCTGTAAATGCCAAAAAGCACATTATTTTTGCAGTGCCTTGGGAAACTCAGCCACTTTTTTATTGTTATTTCATGTCTTTTCTGTTGTCACCAAAGAGGCTGAGAAATCATACTGCTTCCTTTAGAAAAAGCTTTGTTTAGGGGATAAAAATGCAAAACCAGCCAGCAGGAACCTCTTCTTTTTCAGCATCCTTTGAGGCTGACTTGTGGTTTAGCTTTTTGTTTTTCCTCACTGGGTGACCTCCACACACAGCAATCCCTCTATGCAAGCTTATTCTACTTGCTCTGCATTATCTGACCAACACAACTCTGTTATCCAAAGCTTCATGTAGAGCAAGAATTTTCTGTCCTGAAAACCTCTCATCAGTCAAGAAGCCAGAAAGAATGTTTATGTCTTCTGTTCTGAAATTCCAGGCAAATAGGTTTGGGTAAGAGTATGCTTTTAAATGCATGGTCTCACTCCAAGCTGCCTTGTGCTACAGCTTGCTGTCCACAGCCTTTGTGTCCAACCACAATATTAGAACATGCTGGGACCCCTGTGGCCTAACTTCCTATTGTAAATCTCACACTGAAAGCCCCCATCATCTGAACCTCTGTGTGCACAAGGTATTTATAGAGAAGGAAAGATACAGTGGCACTCCTCTTATCAGAGCAGAGAGGTCTACTTCATTGCACAGAGGAATTAGTGTTACTGCAGATGTTTTCAATGATAAACCAGATGCAAGTTCAATGGTGAAACCACAGTCCTGGGGGTCACTAATAAATGACTACCATGTGCTTGAATGTAGGGGTACTGCATACATTTCCTTTTAGTTCCAAAACCCTTCTCTTATTTCTCTGCAAAAGGCTAATTTTCAGCTTTTATGTATTTCCCTTTGCCTATATCTCTTCTCAATTATTAGTGTCGTGCCTATTTCAAAATGAGGCTTTTACCTATATATCAGTTCTTAGTAAAAGGAAAGTGTAATTGGCAAAAGGGGGTCTTTTGACATAGTGGATACTTGATATATTTAACATTTAATGGAGAAGTAATCATTAAAATTAAGCCAAACCCTTTATCGCTGTCAAAATTTCCTTTCATGAACTTAGGAATTAAAAATATTTATGTGAACATCTGCATAGATCACCTGTGTGTTTGTAGGTATTGTATTGAAAGGGCCTGGATCACCTGCTGCTCCAGCTGTTGTGCATCTAATATAGTCAAAACCAGAGCTGATTCCTAAAATAGTTTCTGAAACAAGTAGTGGGTAAGAAAACTGTTTTCCTTTAGAAATGTTTATCTTCCAACCTGCAAGAGGTGAGTATGTTATACAACAGCAGGTCAGGTTGGAACACACAATATTTGCACAATTAAAAGAGATGGTATTGATTAATGAAGTCCACCTGATATACAAATTACCTTTAGATATTTTTTTTTCTAAAAAAAAAATTTTATTTGTATCAGCTGTGGGCCTTGCAAATCACCTTCAAAGAAAATTTGAAGCACAAACACAAAGGCATGCTACTTCTAGGTTTCCAAGATCTGTTGATTTGCATAAGTGCATCAAATAGTGTCAGAATAAGAGTATTTACAACTGTGATTATCTATTAAATTAAGAAGCAGACAAAAATCAAATCCCAAACTGATTCAACTAAATTTAGTATTACACTTTTATATCTGAGTTTGAGGATTTTAATCATCTGCTTGCCTGGCTTTTTCTTTTTTCTTTTTTTTTTAAAAGTTGATGTGTCCCTGAAGACAGACAATCATAGCTGATGAACATAGTGGTTTTGATAATAATAATGATGAATCAACCAATTTTTGAAGGAACTGATAGAATCTATAAAAGAGTAAGTCCACTTCTTTATAGGCTAAATGGCTGATAGGCCAGAGTGTCAAAGCAGAAATGTTTGAAAGTACACTTTTCCATTCTCCTTTAATAGAGCACTGGTATATGCTTGCTCTTTTATTCCATATGCTTTATACTGAAGGCATTTTATGAAGTCATTCCAGTGGTCGCCAGGAATGTAAGATTATGGGTTGTTTCACATGCATTGAGCTTAAAAGAATAAATTAAAATAAATGTGGGATAGTTAACTTGGCAATAGTTTGTCCAAATAGTTTAAGATGAACTGTAGGTTTAATCTGCACAGACCCTGTTCTGGTGTAAATAAATGTTGCTAAAAAAGAATTTATGTGCCTGTTTCTCAGAAACGTTTGTATTTGTTAGAAGTTTTTAGACTAGAGATGATGTACTAACTAAAGACGGTGACTATTTTATGTTGTTAAGACAGAAAACTATTTGATAAAATTAAATAGATCCTGTGTCTGCTTATATTTATAATGGAACTTTTTACATTTAAACAGTAGAAATAATCTTAAAGCAAAACCATCTGCATTTTGTGTATGTTATTGCTGTGAATATACATGTTGTTGGGATGTATAGTCCTGGTTAACTGAAAACACTTGGAGATGTATTTGGTCAAAGATTTGCTGCGGTTGTGAATGGTAGGATTTGTGGATGGCAATGTGAGTGTCACTGTTTTGAAACATGACTTCTGCAGAGACAGCAGTATTTTGGAAAATAAATATTAAATGGGAATACCCCTTGCTAGCTTAAAATACCTGATTAAGCCTGTGAAAGGTTTGCATAACTGATATAGAGATTGTTCTTGACTAAGAAATTCTGCACTAAAAATGGAGTAAACAAACTTGTTTGTTTCAAAGACATTGCTAGAGAAGGAGTTTCAGATCTTTTCTTCACCTTCACATGTATTTGCTTTGGATAGTTGTGATGTATGGTAAAATAAGAGCCAGTTTTCAGGTTTTGCTAAAGGAGAAAGAGAGAAATGTGGATTCTGAATGTGAATATTATATCCCACTTTTCCTATTGGGTGAACAGAAATCAGAACTTTTCTTCTAGCTCTGCATTCATCTCTGTGAATCAGGTACTGTATCCAGCTTAACAGTGAGTAGTCTCTGCTTCCTATTGTTTATCCATTTTTAAATCTGTTTCTTAGTTCACAGTTCATGGTTTACATTTTATATAGATATTAATATCTTTGTCTCCCCTACCATTCTATTTTAGGGAAA
>NW_008585046.1:24142-39257 GCF_000691845.1 Merops nubicus
AAGATAATAAAAGAACATGTTATATTTTGTGTCACATTGTTCACTAAGTTTTAAGAGAAGGAAAAGTGTTTTAATTTTAAATTGACCCTTCCTGAAACAAACCACTCTGTTTTTCTTAAAATGAGTGCCATGATTTTTATGTAGACAAACTTTCAAGCTCTGAATCTTTGAATCTGACTGATGTTTATGTTTTCCCTTTGAGTGCAAGTAATTGTTTTAAAGATTTCCTTCATATTAGTAATATTTACCAAGGCATATATGCTCATCTACTCTGAATGTTAAATTGATGGCAGAGTTCAATTTTCCTGTCACCACAGGGGGTTTGTCGAGGACAGACAATAAGAACTTGGAGCTGGGAGACCGCAAAACATGTGTCTTAGCTGAGAAAATATTGTCTTCCATCACAGCAGGCTTTCTAGTATATTAGAAGTTGTTACTATTAGGAAATTCCCTTCAATATTTTTAGTAATTTGAAACAGTGACACTCTTAATACAAATGTGTATGGAACAGTGTTGCTGATGTACTGTCAGTCATGGCCTCAACCCTTTTTTTTTTTTTTTTATTTAAACCTGAGAGTGAAGTCTGTACTCCCAGAAGACTTGGGAAATGTTGTTGAAAGTTCATGGAACATTTCATATATGGGTAATGCTCTTCCAAATGAAGTGTTGGTGGGCTGAATATTACTGTTATTCAACAGGACTGAAAAGTCCCCAAAACTGACTGCTTTCGGTCACTAGGAGGAAAACAGCTGTGTCAGGAGGGTGCTTCTGCTGTCTGCAACCCCTTAAAAAGAGGAATCTTTTGAAGAAGAAAGAAATAGGGGAATTTTTTTGTTTCTCAAAGGAGAATAGCGAAGTGAAGAGAAGTCTAGAACCTAGGGAAAATCAGCTCCCATATTGTCATACAAAATATAAATTGAAATTAAGGTTTTGTTAGTTCCTCTTTTCCTATTTCCCTGTTCTTACAGTTGCAGATCTGAAAAGTGAGAAAGAGGAACTCTCTGAGACCCACAGATCTCCCCAGGCAGAAGCAGCAGGAAGGCCTGAGGAACACTAGTGTCAGGCACACCTGCCCCAGGGCTAGTGAAGGTGCATGGTGTAGCCCCATTCTCGACCACACAACAGTGCTATAGCATGAAGAAGGAGCTTGTGGTGGGACCCAAAGGCAGATGTGGGGCTTGGGAAGAAGAAACTAATGCTGGGGAGCAGAAAACAACCTCTTGTTTCCCATTTTAAGCTGTGTGAGATAGTCGTTGCAGTGGAGGTGTTAAGGGAGAAGCGAAAATCTATGAAACAAGTAAAGTTTACATTCACTCACAGGCTTAACCTCTGAGTTGAAAGGTTTCTGGTGAATGTCTTTGAATTAGGCAATAATGAAATACTATTTCAGTCTACTTGCTCTGAACTACTTACTATCTGGTTCAAAAGCAGAAAAAAGCCTGCCTCAGTTCCATCAGCTTTTTTTTTTTGAGAGCAAATTTCAACACTTTGTGGAAGATTTATGCCCATTTAAGAACAAGGTCTGTTGAATTTATTATGTGTGCACATATAATATCACTCCAAATCTGGGTATGTTGCTTTTCCATCCAAAATTCAGGTTCTTGAACAGTGATTCCAATTTCAATGTATTTTGTGTTGCAGTTCTATACTCTGGAAGTTCACAGTTGCTGTTATCTGATGCTTAAACAATGGAGACTCTGGGCAGACAGATCCGTGTGACTGGCAGCAAATGGGGAGTAAACTTTCTTAAAGGAGTTTGAACTGCTGCATAGTCTTCAAAGACCAATTCTTCCTTTTTGCCTCCTGTGAGTAGTTGTATATGTGCACCACCCTGCCCACGGCCCCGGGCTCCGTCCCAGTCCCCTGGGGCCATCAGCCCCTGCCCCAGTGATGCTGCGGCTGGGTCGGGGTCCAGCTCCCCACAGCCCTGCCCTGCCCGGCCATGGGCCCATCAAGCCAGGCCCACCTGTGAGCTGGGCCTCAGCCTGTCCCCAGGGAGGTGCCCGACGTCTCCTGGGGAGCCCTCACCACTCCCAGGGCCTGACCCTGAGGCACCCACCAGCCATAACGGCACCTTGACAATGGGAATGTTTATTAACAACATATTCATAAAAAAAGAAATTCAAGGAGGCTTTTTCCAAACAAACATTTCCCAGAAGGAAATCTTTTATTCCAAGTCAAATCTCCTATTCACAAAACTTTTGTCTGCTCTGGCAATTTGCATTGAATTCAATAGTGTAAAGTGAGTTGTGAGTCAGCTGCCACATTCTGAATCATCAAAATACTACTGTATTATCAGCAGACATTAAACCCAACATCTTGTTTGAGTGGGAAGAGAAATGCAAGTTTAAAGCATCCTTGTAACTCAGGGGCGTGTGTAGGAAGCATGGTGGTGTTTTGTAATGGGAAGAGCAGCCTGGAATCAATCCTGCCACTTTTTCCTCAGGAAAACCACCAGAGACTTGAGCTGTTCAGGCAATGTTGCATTTTAATGAAATTCCTGGCACATCTAATGCTGGAAGTCCCCTGAGGGGAAAATATTGCAGATCCAACTGGCAGTGCTAGAAGTGAAGCTGGTAGGTTGGGAAGGAGGTTGCTGCTTCTGGCACTTGTTGGGAGCTGGGGTGAGGCGCCGCTCCCCATCCCGGGGCTAGCTCCAGGGAAGCACAACCGGGAGGGGCCACCTGGTCCCTTGCTGCAAGGGGCTGTTTGCTGTGCCTGCTGCTGGCACTGAGCCCTGGGTGTGAGCAGGGGCACAGGGCTGCCCGATGCAACCACTGCATGGAGTCTGGTGACGGTGGGCAGCATAACAAATTAAATGAACCCTGAGTAGATAAGGGGAATGTATAGGCCGGGTGGCTGTAAGACTCATGTGTTTCAATACAGGGCAATATGTGATGAACCTCATGACTGTGCATAAGTGAGAAAGGAAGCAGTTGACAAAATATTTACAGTGAAAAATAAAATTTGACTTCAAATACTGCTCATAGGAGGCAGTCAGGGAATAATTCTCTTTTTACTTTCCTTACAAATTTCAGAAATTTGGTTTCAAAGAGAATTTCAGAGTACTTACACTTGGGAAATATAGGGAAATACACTAGTGCAATATCTATTGCATATATTTAATAATAGTGTAGTTATCACTTGAGCCATTCACACTGTAACATTGAGTACATAACATAATATTTGTGTGCTTGTGTGTGCAGGCTGGGTTTTTGGCTTGATAATGGCTCCTCACTTGGGCAGTCCAGGGAACTGAGCTGGATCTCCCACTGTCTGTTTTCATGTATCTCCCTGTCTTCATTCCTGATGCTACTCTGCAATTTCCCTGCTTCGAAAAAATAAAATGTTTAATTATTTTTCTCAGAGAATGAGATGCAGTTAATTAGGAGTGAGCTTTCTTTGCAGTCATCAGCTGTCCCATCACTGCCTATTGCACATCTTGGGCTGAAGCAACAGGATGATCATTTGTCTGATATTGTCACCCAAATCAGAAATAAGCTTCTTAACACCAATGTAGTATTAAGAAGGAGGCATTCTTTATTGCAGTGCTGGATGCATGGAGGAATGCTCCACTTGCATACCCTATGTTGCATCAGTCCAAGCTCTATATCATCCTGTTGTAGACATATGCGTTAGATTGCTCAGAATATTTGTTCATTTAATTTCCCAGAACTCTTATTTACATAAGATTAACAGATGCGTCCTTTAGTGTTCGAGGGGCTTTGCTGTGATCTTTGGTGGTTGTGGACCCCAATATCCCAGTAACTGTTTGAACTGTTCCTTTCCTTATATGGGTAGCTTCTGGTTCCAGGTCTATCCCTCAAGGTCTGCATTCTGTCATGTCCGGGTTCAAACAGTCCCGCATGTACTTTCTTCCAGGATGTACTTGGATTTATTATGAAGGAGTGAAAAAAAGAACAAAGTCTTCTACTTCTCTAAACTATCTTGTTCCTAATTTCAAGAAAAGAACATTTTGCTAAATTACCTTGCTTTTAGCTACGTATCCTTCCTTTAAGACTTCCAAAATTTATCTTTGGTAGTCTTATTCATTTTTGCATTTTACACAGTGGGATACATTGCATCACTAGACAGGTTACAATAATCATCATGCATATTATTACTATAATTGCAAATAGCTGCTTAAGCCAGGTAAGATTTAGGAGCCATGAGGTTATCTATGACCAATCTATTCCTTCCTTCTGTGTAAATTGTTTGGCCAGTCTTCAGGTTCATAGGTCCTGGATATTATGTTAATTTTCTGATAAATTGAAACAACATGTAACTTTAAATTCCTCACATTCATGATTATGTTTTAAGAGTAAATAATCAATTGCTGCTCTATTTTCTAAAGTGGCTTCTCAAATTCATATTATTTCTGCCTCCAAAGCTGACAAAGCCTGTGAAGTATAACTGAGATCTTTTACCAGTACACAGGCCATCCTCTTTATCACGTTAAAATTCACAGCTCCTCCGACCCCTGGGGCCTTTATGGCAGCAGCAATCATCTCTGCATTACTATGTAACATAACTTGGGAGTCACAATCTTCAGGTCTTTTTATTAATCTTCTTTTTAAATTGCCAGCATCCAATTCCTTTTTGTCTAATAACCAGGGGAGTTTACTTTCCAGTTGAACAAGGACATCCAGACACATTGGCAGGGATGTAAGGAGATAGGGGTCTAAATTTCTTACCTGGGGACATTCTTTTTTCCAATGCCCTCTTTCTTTGCAAATTGCATATTGGTCCTCAGCGTGATGGGGCTGAGTGAAGGGTAATGGGTCTTCCCATTATTCCCCCTCCTCTTTCGTGCCCTCTGAATTCTCCCCCTTCTTGAGCCCCTAGTCAATGCGACTATTAGTCTTCCCCCCCTCTGATTTTCCTTTCTAAATTGTCAGGTTTCTTTTTCTTTCTCCCTATTACTACAAACCATCCAGACAACTTCCAGTGTTTTCCCTAGATCTCTTGAATCTGCCCCTTCCAATTTCTGTAACTTCTTATATCTGCTGCTGATTGACCCATGAAAATAGAGGCCAACTGAATCGGCTCTTTGGGATTTTCAGGGTCTAGGTTGGTATATTTTCTAGCAGTGGCTTTTAATCGTTCAGTGAAAACTGAAGGAGACTCACTGGCTCTTGTTTAATTTCATACAGCTTTGACCAATTTATGGCTTTGGGAATAGCATGTCTCACTCCAGACAATACCCATCTCTGGTATCAGCTTAAAAGATTCCTGTATCCTTGGTCATTAGCATCCCACTCTGGATCTGTGCTTGGAAAATTTTGGTCGACATTCCCTTGGATGTCTCCCAGCACATGAGCCTGTGTATCTTCTGGCAGTGTTCAATACCATTTTTTTTTCAGTCCTATCTAACTGACTTGATGATCCTAGAGGTCCTTTCCAACCATAGCGATTCTATGATTCTAACAGGGTATCTAAAATAACTTGCAGTTCATTCCAGTCAGGATCTTGTGTTCATATGATAGTTTTGAGCACCTTTGCTACCTGCTCCAGGTCTTCTCTCTACACCTTTGCTGTCTCTTTCTATGATCTCAGGTCAGTGATTGAGAATGGCACTTTAACTGCTACTGTACCATCGTTCCCAACCACTTATCTCAAATGCCCTTGTAGTATCCTTCCATTCGTTCCTCCCCTAGTCCTTCCAGGAAAAATCCTTCACCTCTTACCCTTCCAGTTTGTTTGTTATTCTGAATTATGCCTGTGGCAGGACCATTACCTCCTCCTTTCCTTGTGAGATTATCAACAATACTAACTCCTGCCCTCTGTAATTGCATTCCAAGAGCTACCATCATCTCTAAATCTTCCTAGTAACACTTCAAATGTCTCTTTCTTATACCGCAAGCAGAACAACATCTCTTCAGTCTCTTCGCCCTCATCCCTTGCTACTGCCAATACCATCAGGACCTATGGTTTGATCCCACATTCCTTTGGCCATTCCAAGTGTTCCTTAAAGCAAAAAATAAATCTATATATGGCACTTCCTCCCGTTTCCCTTCTCTCCTACAAAATAACATTAAGTGTAATACAGTATTGTATCTTAAGGTTTCATTCTTCAGCCACTTCTCCTGATCTTCCAAAGTGTATGAGAACCACCAGTTACTACAATATTCAGTGAATTAATTCCTTGTGATGGGATCCCCCCCCCTAGTCTTTTGCCAGTGTTTCAATATACAACCTAGAGGAAATTTTTTTCAGAATCCCACTTTCCCTCAACCTTTTTATAATCCTGTTCCCCATATTAACTATTAATCCTCTATACAACAAAACTAACATTCGATAGACACAACAACTATGCACATGAACAAAGCAATTAATTTCCAAACAACTGATTAGGGACTCAAACCACTTTATGTAAAGTCCAAACCTGGATGTCCTATGAATTTTCATCTGATAAGTTCTAAACCTCCCCTTTCTTATGACCCAACCCCGCAAAGCTTTCATCATGCGTTATGGGCAGGTAACCTTTAATGTTTCTTAAAAGAATGCCTTTACCTTTCTCAGGGGTCTTGGTCAGAGCTCTTCAGTCCAGGGATCGATCAGAGGTTGTCCCTGAGAATCCCTCAGTCCCAGCTGGACGTGCTCTGATCCCATGGATCTGTTGAGATTCAGAAGCAGTCCCAGCTGGAGGTGCTCTGATCTGTCACCAAAATCAGGAATAAACTGCTGAACACCAATGTAGTATTAAGAAGGAGGCATTCTTGATTGCAGCACTGGGTGCACGGAGGAATGCTCCACCTAACCTGCATACCCTGTGTTGCATCAGTCTGAGCTTTATACCATCCTGTTGTAGACATCTGCATTACATTGCTCAGAATAATGATGCATATTAATTTAATTTCCCAGAACCATTTGTCGTATTTACATAAGCTTAAAACACGCGTCCTTTAGTGTTGGAGGGGCTTTGCTGTGATCTTTGGTGGTTGTGGCCCCCAATATCCCAGTAACTCTTTCTTGATCTGTTCCTTCCTTTCCATATGTGGGTAGCTGCTGGCTCCAGGTCTGTCCCACAAGGTCTGCACTCTGTCATGTCCAGGTTCAACAGTCCCTCCTGGACTTTGGTCCAGGATGTACCGATTACTTGGATTAATTATAAAGGAGTCAATAAAAGAACAAAGACTTCTACTTATCTAAACTATCTTGTTCCTAATTTCAATAAAGGAACATTTCACTAAATTACCTTGCTTTTGGCTACAATATAGATCACTTGATGAGGTACACCAGTGGTCTTATGGTGAGCAGCATGTTCAGTATTTCTACTTTTCATAACGTATGAAGCTGATTAAGTTAACAAGAACTTGTTTTGGTCTAATAGATAAATATATCTTTCAGAAATTCAGAAGAAAATTCTGAATGCATGTAATAGACCATGATGGTAGCTTGGAATCTTCTCTGCATGTACAGCAAGGGCATTTCTTACTATATGTGTTGTGTAATGAGTTTAAAAAGCTCTTATTTTAAGCAGACATACTGAAGACCACACTCATTAGATACTGTATTCAGTCTCTAAAATGTAATGTCTTTTTGAAGCTGGTGTCATCGTTAGCATATGTTTAGTCTCCTCATTCTGAAATGATGATCTGAGTTCTTGAAAGTCTTCTCTGTGGAGCAGTTGAGCTTCAGCTTTTTTGGAATCCCTAGTATGCACTAGTATTACATGCAATTATGTAATTTAAGGCTGTGCAGTAAAATGCAACTATAGAAAAGTCTGGAACTGAGTTTTCCATTAGAGCTGAACAGATATTGCAAAAGAATTTCCACAAATATTTAAATATTTGTGTAATCTCACCATATCACTTTTTGTAATCACTGTCCATAAATATTTCCTTTGAATCCTCAACAAATGTGGGGAAGATCAGTTTGTAGGCACTTATAAAACAGTCAAGTCATCTCAACTGAATTCTGAATTAATCATTCTACTGTAATACCACTCTCTTAAAACTGGGTGCAGTCTGTGGCTTAGGCTGTTTGAACCAAAGATTTCAAACTCCTATTTTAGATAAAGTGTTTGTTTTTCCTCAAGAAACTGTGTATGGTCTGTCTTTCACAAAAAGAACAGAGAAATACAATAGCATTCTTAAAAACCTCCTTATTTCTGGGATGATCCTAATTTTCAAAACACTTTTGCTTCTATAAAACTTCACAGGACTGACTTATCTGACAAGCCAGGAAAGGAATGATTACTTTAGACAGTATATAAGCCAGACCCCTTTTCTTTGGAATCCTCAGTATCTATGAGGTTGGGAAAAGCACACTGGTGGATATTTACACCAGTGAATTTATCAGTATTTAAGGTAGCTGACAGTTCTCTTCATTGTCCTTCTATGGTTGTTGTCCCAAAACTGGGTTCTCTACCTGGTGTGCAAAATCTGATCAACATGCAGAATCGAGATATTGGCTTTTATTCTGTTTCTGCACAGAAAAGGGATGTCCGGTGATGATTCACAAATCTAGCACACCTTTGAAGCATAAGCCGGGTTTTATATACAAAATAAAAACAAATTACAGTAAAGCAAGCGATTGGTTAGTCATTTTGTCACTTGTAACTTTACATATGAAGACAGGAATTGAGCATTCCCTTATCTGGAGGCTCCCGTTATATTTTTGGACCATTCGGTACTTACCCAGGTGATACTACCTCCCACTCCAGCCCCTGGTTGTGAGCTCTGGAACCTTTGTCAACAATACCTCTTTTCCTTTAGACAATACCTTGGGTCTGTGGAGGGGTGAGGTATTCACACTGCAATTAGCTATGTCAAGGGGACCATTTTAGTGATCCTTATGTTATCCCTTCCTTTCAAAGACTCTGCCTTCTTTTAAGCTTAATGTCCCATTTCCACCCCTCTCCCCCCTCCCCTTTAGGCTTTATCTTGCAAAACTTCTTTGTCAGTCTTCTAACATAGTCAATGCAGGGAGTGAGCAAGAGGGAGTCAGCTTCAGGGTCAGTTTAGATCAAGGAATCTTTTTTCCTCTTGTAAAAAGCCATTTTTCTCTTCCTGTGGCTGTGAGAATAGGTTGTTAAAATAGGTGCCTGAAATTGGAGAGTGTGAATAATCTCTATGGTATGTACGTGTATGTTTGTGCACAGAACAGGCTGTAACATTTGTAGTATTATCACCTCTCTGCTAGGTTGTCTCTGTGCTATTTAACTTTCCTGCAGGATTCCACTGCAAGGAAACAAAAGCACCTCTGTCCCTCCCAGATTTGGACCCAGATACAATCCCACTTATTATGGAATTTATTATGGAACTGAGCCAGTTTAGCTACATTTATCTCCTTCCAGAATATGCAACCAGATAGTTTTACTAGAAGCAGGGTGTTAGTTAGCCAGCAGAACAAAAGAGCACTTTAGAGAGACGATTTTGTAATCTTAAGTGTACATTTTTTCTCCTCTAATGTTATACATCATCAAAAGCTAATTTGGATGAGATTCTTCTAGGATAAAGGAAAGGAGCAGACCCAGTTTACAGTCCTCTGGCAAGCCCAGAGTTCCTTGAGACTTGTTGTGGACTTTTTTTTTTCTAAGCACATGCCTTAAGCCTGTTTTTCTTGGGTTTTGATGATTTTAATTTTTTTTTTCTTTTTATCACCCATACTCAAAAATGAATTGATTCTCAAATTGCACCTTCTTTTCTAGAGTGTTAAAGATAAAACATAAAGAGTTTGTTTTGCAAAGAGCATGTTGGCCATCCTGTGTGTATTGAGAAGTCCCATTTTAGACAAGTAGAGGAAGCCAAATGAGAACAAATCATTTAAGAGTGGGAAAGGCTGTGGTGGGGCCACACTGGGTCACTTTGACAGGTGAGATTTTCAGTGTGAGTCCCAAATAGGACCTAAGGCTCTTAAAAAAGCCACAAAATCCAGCTTTTGTTAGAATATAAAGTGAATATTTAACTTTTAATAGTGAAAACTCAAATTGGAAACTCGAGTTACTTCACAAGCTCTGTTTGTTCTAGTTGTCTCCTGCCCATTGTGAGCCTACTGCATTGGTTTCAATCAGCTCAGCAGCCTTCAGAGCTGCAGCAAACTGTACCAGTTATCTTCAAAGTGCAGGTATTTTATTATTTGGGAGATTTTTTTTTTTTTTAAATAAGGTTTTTGGGGGGTCGTTTGGGCTTGGTTGTATTTTTATTGTTGTTCCGTATTCTTTCTTGCTATCAATTTCCTTGCCTGCTTATAGAAGTGATTTGGTTTAGACATGTTAATGCTATGGTATTAAAAATGCTTTTGTTTCCTGTATTCAAGGAACTTTCTGTAACCTGTTTTCAGACATACATGACATGGAGTAGAACAGCTCTTCTGTAGTGCTTTGAATTCAAAACTCTCCTGTAGTCCTTTCACTAGCTTAGCATCATGCTCAGGAAAACTTGCTTGTGTTGTCAACTGTTTAAGAAGGCATACAAGAACTTGTTTTTAATACACAAATATTTTCTTGTTTTCTAAACAGTCTTTCCCCCCCCTCTTTTTGCCTCTTTTTAACTGCTTTGAATGTAAACATGTATTTTTTAAAATACAGGATGAAGGAAAACAGACAAGGGAAGTTTTCAGAACTGCATTTTACAGTCTGTGGATATTTTGTTGCTAGTGTTTTTTCTGCATTAAAACCAAAGTTTTCTACATGAAAACTGTTTTTCTACATTAAAACATAAAAAGTAAAGTTGTCTTTACTTATAAGTCTCCTGGAATTATTTCAATTTCCTTCATGTTTCTGTTGAAAAATTAAGCTTCTGTACTCTCTTCATCTAGCTCTTATGATACTCTCCATATATAGCACCTCATAATAATCAATAGCAGTGCAAGAAATTTTGCTGTCTTCTACTCTTTGCTAAATGTATTCAGTGTTTGAATCAATATTGAGGTTTGCTATGTACAGTTGTGGTCAAATCTATGAGAAATTATCTTTTCATCAGTGTTATTAAATGTAACACACTATATATATTAACATGCTGCCATCCTGGAGGAATTTGTATGCAAGTGGATCACACTTGCATAGAGAGTTCCTGTAGTTTCAGTAATTCTAGCAAATTACATTCAGGATCAATCTTCTTTCCTCTCCACTTATTCCCCCCAAGAACTTTTTTTTCTTTCCCCTCCTTCTCTGTTGATATACTCATTATTTTCTGAATGAATGCCAACACCGTAGCAGATTTTTCAAAGACTCTCATCGTAGCAGACATTTTGAGCTGTGGCTTTGACAGATTGCACATTTTGAAAGTGCGATACCGTAGCAAGCTTTTTAGTAAATTTGGCAGACTACATACTGTCTTGAAATCCACTGATGAAAAGTGAAAAATCTATTAGATGTAGGTTGGCAGGATACATGTGACCTGCTGACAGCCTGTGCACATATTTTATTTGACTCCAGGAGCAAGGAATCCAATTCTATGGGGTTTATTAAGAATTGCAGTAAATGTCACTTACAGAATGAAAAAAAAAAAAAGACATTCTTGGAAGAATTAGATTGTAGGAGATGACTGAAAAAAAAAAGTTGTTAAAGTCTTTGTCTTACATATAGGGGTTTTACTGAAATTACGATTGGTAAAGAATAGATAGAAACCATGATAGTAGTGTATGTTATACTGCTAAAGAGCTGCTTTGATTGTTCTCCCTTCTTGGAGAAAGAATTTGCAAATAGAGGAAATCCTTTTGTCTTTCAGTGTTCAAAATACAGGCTTACACTTGTGATTTTGGCTCTCCATTTTTGATGCTGGGGCTGGGACACTTAGCATCCTGTCATTGTTCTGCAGGAAAGAGCTCGGCTTCCAAAAGTAGGGGAGATTTTACCACAGTTTACTTGTAGGCAGAGTGCTGTCCTGAAGAATTTCCCTTGTGGCTTTAAATCCTGTTACCTTTCTTGGCAGTTCCTCAAAAGGTGTGTCTGTCACACACTGCCTTGTATGAGAGGATATGGAAGCTGATATTCAGTGTGAAGGGACACAAGGAGCACCCTGTGTATGTGTGCCATGAGTTCCATTTGAATACTCAGGTCACGATGCTGCCCAAAGGGATGATGGGACCCTCCTCTCCATCCTTGACTATGTATTTTCACCTCCACCTTTGTATTTGTGTTGGATTTTGGCACCCTGTTCTTAGTTGGATCAAACCACTTATCTCACTGAAAAGTAACAATAGCACAAAAGAAAAAAAAATCAGTTCACAGCTGGATCAGGAGGCTTGATGGGCATCTGAAATGCTGGGGTCTGAACCCCGAGCCCTGAATTAAGGTTGACATATGGGTGATTCCCCCAGCCCTTCATCCAGAGGTGGTGAGTTTGCCTTAGAGCTTCCCCCCAGGGTGTGGCCGGCCCTGCAGGGAGAGCCAGAAGGGAAATGAGCCCCAGGGGTCCCGCAGTGAGCTGACAAAGGTCAGGGGTCTGCTTGGGGATAAAAGCTGGGACCACTGGCAGGGAGTCAGGAGTGTCTGTCTGTGGAGTGCACTCCCCAGAGCTTCCTGGTTCAGGGCAGACCTCCTGACTCTCCTGGAGCTGGGCTCCAGTCTGTTTAGACCTTTGTGAACGCGGGTTGATCGGGTGAGAGTCACTATGTGGGCACCTTTCTCTGATGTGTTCAGCTTGCTGGTCTGGCTGTTTCCCATGCCAGCTGTGGGCAGCCTCGGGTCTCTGTTTGTACCACCTGCTGTGGGCCGAGTTACGTCCTTTGTGAGATCATTGGGGGTGGCATCGATTATGTACCAGCTGATTGATCTGTTTGTACCCCCAGTGATCATTCATGGAATGTCCTTCTTGTCTACAATACAGTCTGTGTATTGGTTCATCTTCCTGCTGGTGGTGGTATCATTTTTGTTGGGCCTGGTCATTGGCAAAACAGCATCTGGGTACTAGTGTTAATGCAAGGAGAGGAGAAAATGTATTGTTAGGGCAAGAAAAGGGCAAAACTACAGGTTTTGTAGTGACTTCACCTTGCAATTTTTTTAATTCCTTGATATGTATTCTTTAAAGAAATAAATGTCTTACCTAATTCTCTTGAAAACTGTCATTAGACTTAAGATGGTATTCAAACAATCACATGTAAAAGTGGAGGCAGCTATATTGCACCTCACTACAATATAAAGGAATCTTAACAGTTCTTTATTCCCCTGATAAAATTCCTACCTTAGATAATAATGGTGGAATATTACACAAAAACAGATAAATTTTCTATCAGATTTTCTGTCTTTTATTGAAGTGTACTTCATCACAAGTTAATGCTCTTTTCCATTTCTCAAGGAAAGTGGTTGTACTACTTGTATGTTTGGGAACTTCACAGTTTTTACATTGCAAAAAGAACATGTGGTACAGATCTTTCAATACTCTATATTCCCCTTGAAAACACGTAGCCTTAGCACTGACCATGTTGTGTTGTACTAGTAAGCAAACATACAAAACATTACTGTCAAGGTTTAGAGGCTGGGTCAGCCACTGGACAAAATGACAAATGCTCTCTGTTAACCCCTTTCCCTTCCCAAAAGGGAAGAGAAAAGGAATAAAGGAGAGACTTATGGATTTGAAAAGAAAACTCAAACAGTTCTAATGAAAACAATAACAGTAACATGAAATATGTACGAATACATACAAACCCAGTATCAAACCCAGCCCCCCCGATGGCAATTATGTCACCATCACTGCTGATGCTGTGGAGCAGGCACTGGGGAAGTCCCAGACTGGACTCAGGACAGTCTAGAGCTGGCTTCAGAAATACACAGATTGGGATTGAAGGCAGAATGGACAGATTCCCTCTTGGACACCTGCCATTGAAGAAGAGAGCGTGACCCTTTGTGATGCCTCAGCTTTATACTGAATATGATGTATATGGGATGGAACACCTCGTTGGTCAGTTTAGGGTCACCTGTCCTGTCTGCTCCTCCCCACAGGTGCAGCCTCTCAGTTTCTGCACCCTGAACACAGCACACAAGATTTAGCAGTGACCTTGGGCTGCACAGAAGCAAGTATAAGCAAAAGCCTTTCTCTCCTTGGTAGTAACCATAAACATGGAGCGTTATCACTGCTAGAAGCAGGCACTGTCTGCAAAATACGTCATTACCTTCCAAAAGTGCAGTTACTTGGAAGAGACTTAGTTGAAAATAAAAATCACTGAACAGAATCAGTTCTGTTCTAGCTCAAACCAGGACATTTACTTATTACTTTCTGATTAACGTTTGCACAGACAGGCCAACGCAGACATATTTTTCATGTCTATTCCTTTCTTTTTAAGGACATTAAACTAGGGAGAGGAAAGATAAAGAATGAAAAAGATAAAGCAAAGACTCTTTACCAAGAGAAATGAATATAAAAGATTTTAAAAATCAAAACTACTGAGTTTGGAGTCTGTAACTTTGCTTTTTAATATTTGAAACTGGTCACTACTTCTAATACCATTTTTCTGTCTCAAAATATGCAATAATGAAAATGTTTCTCAGATGAGAAACAGGATGTAGGGATTATGTTCCACAGTGAATTCTGTAAGTTAAAGCCTTGGGTTCTTCTGCTTTAGACTTGACTAAGAGACCTTAGACTGCTTTAGGGAGACCTATTCTGTTTTAGAAAGACCAACACTGGCACTGGAGGCAGAGCATAACTTAAATGTCACAGGAGATTGCAGACTGAAGCGCTCTCTGAGGCTGGAGGCATGTATAACTTTTGTGAGTTGGTTGGGATGTAAAACAGAGAAATTATAGGCTTATAAAAATGCTTATAAGGACATTGATACTGATTTTTGCATATCAGACATGGCCAACTGCTGATATGAGGAACTTCTACATAGCTGCTAGAAGTCCAAGAGAAGGGCTGCAAATCTGTAACATGCTGAAAAGTTCTCTTGGTCACGTGGGAAGGATCTGAGGATGCAATGAAGAACAGGTGATCTGGAAAGGTGGTCAGGTTGCCCAGTAGGTCACTGACATGCAAAGTTCCCTTGCCAGTGCACGCGTCCTCTCACCTTGCCCCAGCTGTACACCAGACACTGCTTGACAAGCATGGGTTAGCCAGACTGGTGTCCATCCCTGAAAACACTGCAGAAGGAAAATTAAAAATAGGTGGTAGAAATACAGAGGATGTGGGCAAAGGGATGGATGCTGACCTGGATGAGGGTACAGAGTGTA
>NW_008585047.1:0-17573 GCF_000691845.1 Merops nubicus
TGGCGGGCCCAGAGCTGGGCAGGAGCCTGAGGACGGCCGCCGTCCTGCCCCGCACCCCTCCCGGCGCTCCGCACACCCGGGCGAAACGGGCTCGGGCTGGGCCTGCTGCGCGTTTGGCAGGAGGCTGGAGGGCAAAGTGCAGCAAGGAGATGGGAGAGGGCCGCTTCCGAGCCCTGTTAGCGTCCCGGGGCTGCGCAAACCATGCGGAGTAAAACCTGCCCTGCTGGCGCGGCCGTTCAGGTGGCAGCAGGTCTTTGACAAGAGGCTTTACACGCACCCTTGCGTTTATGCTTTTCATTTGGGTAGCAGAAACTGAGAACGTAGCAAATGGAATAATTTTCGGGTTTTAACAGCTCTCAGAAGCAGCAGGTTATATTTTGTCATCTCCTTCAGCCTTCAGTGTGTCAGCCAACTTTCCAAACTACTCTCAAGCGAAATACCGTATGCACTGCAAATTGTTTCTGGATCGTTCCTTTTCCGGGGTATCAGGGATTTTTTGTTAAATTCACTAACCTTTCCCTCTGTCATTTTTCTGCAAAAGATTATCAGGTTTACAGCCAAGTCTCTGTTTCAGTCGTTCAGGAATATTCGTGATGCTCTCAAAGCACCATCTCTTGCTGTTTGCATTTCAGGCGTGCTGCTCCATGCATCCAAAACTTCCCTGTCACAGAGTGGTGTTCTAAATCAAAACTGGATGCTGATTGATTGGTTGGGAAATTTTCGTTTTCCAAGGATAATTACAGCTCTTCAGAAATTAAATATTTAAAATCCGATTTTTAAAATTATTTCAAAATATCACCGATAGGTATCTCTGCAGTTTCAAATCTGGCCATAGAAAAGTGCTAGGAGGTGTGTCTACTGACTGTGATCAAAGGCAATTCATATCTTTCTTTCTTCTTCAAGTAAAATATTTCTGAATTCAAAATTCCTATATTTTCACAATTCAAACTTCCACTAAGTTTCCATTAAATACAGACTCTGGGTACTTGCTTTGGTCTTCTTACCTGTAAAGGCTAATGATACAACTACAAAGGCTGGCCGAAAAATCAAGTCTTTCTCTTTTGTCTCCCAGAGAGAGTTTATCTGTGATGTGGTAAATGTGAAGAGAAAGGCACATTACTGAGGTAAATTATTATATTTTGCATTTTTCCATACATTTCACAGCACATTGGAAAGAGGTTGAAAAATGCAATTGCAAGGAAGGTGGAGTGTGTCTGTGTACAAAGTATATCCGTCCTAACTACCTGATCTGTTCTCAAGTTACTCCAGTACTGAAGTCAAACTTCTTATTGCCTTTAATCATATTTCTTACAAATAGCTCTGAAATTAGCTTCATTATAACCCTCCACAGGTAGCTTAGCCATCAAGCTGCTCTCTTCTCCACAGTAAATTCCTTCTGATAACATTGCTTCTTGTCTGTCACTATTACTATAAACATAACTATAAAACATACTGCCAGAATTGAACACTGTTTTGTAGGGCTTAAAGCTTCAGTGTGCTTGTCCAGCCTAAGTCCATGGTGAACTTTTTCTGACACAAAACCTGATTTAAGACTCAGAGAGTCACTGAATAAGCCTGAAAAGGAGCATCTTTTTCTGAAAGCAGTGTCATTGGGCAGGGAAGGAAAATACAGCAGTGATGCATTATAAAGTAATACCAAATAAACTGGGTTCTCATGCAAGAGTTTATCTTTTTTTTTTCCTTTCTCCTGTATTACCTCTCATTCACCCTGAAATCAGAATTTGTTTTTCACCCTTGCCAAACTAGCACTGAATATTTCAATTAGTGCTTCTAATTCCATGTAAGCAGTTGTTTCAAAATCAAGAGATGTACAAATAAAACATTCATCTGAAACTCCTGTGTTTCTTGGGAGAAGGGTGCGGCAATTTATCTATTGAAAAAGCACTGCCTGTTAAAAGCTTTAGCGCTAAACCAAATTGTTATTCCTAAACAAGATTCACGTGAGACAGCACAGTGTGAAAATAGATCTGAGCAGGGTACGTCTGAGGCAGGCATAATCCTGCCAATGCTTACGGGGCCTACAAAACGTACTCCACCCCACTTTATGAGATAATATGAAGGTAGATATGGTACAACATGCTGTTTAACCTTGTCTACTTTCAGTGGTTGTACCAGTGTATTTACTAATAGAAGCATTTTCAAAATCATGTGAAGAATAATGGAGTCTTCTGGCAGATCTTTCTGTAACACCACATGGGCCTCTCGTGGTCTGGACCTTTATATGCCCTGTGCTGTTCCTTATTTTGATTCTGCATACTTTTTGTTCAACAATGGCATTTTGGAATTACTTCGATTTTCTAGAACACATGGAATGACTCAGAAGTGTTTAGTGCTACATCAGGATAGTGAATAGAAACTGTACATGACTGGCTTTTGGCTTTCCATCTGTCTCCTAAAACTATTTATCATTCTGATACTCCTCTGAATTTATCATTGTCATTGGCTCACACTGTATTTTGGTCAAAGGTTCAAAAACATTTATTAAAAGGCATGCTTTTCACCAAAATAGGTAATCTCTCCTAAAAGTCATGCCACCAACTCTACCAAATGGGGAGAACAGGCAAATTTGCGTAATATGCAAAGAAACTTCAGATATTACCGTGAGAAATGTTTCTGTGCTGCTTATTGTTCCCATGCAATTACACAGGTAGTTGGCAGTCAGATCATTAGAGGTGGAAACATCAAGCTGTTGGATTTCCTTCAGTGTGACACAAAACCTTGGCCAAGAAAGGCATGGTAAAAATAGGTTGATCATTTACAAGCACCTAAAAGAAAATAAGAAAGTTGTTTAAAGAGTGATTTGATGACAGCAAGAAGGACAGAATCAGAAGCAAGGGAGCTATTCATACTGCTGATAATTGTAAGTGCCAAACTGGCAAGCAGCCAAGGTGCCTACTAGGCAGGGATCAAAGACACATATGGTGAGTCTCAAACAACAAATAAGCCATAGAATTTTGGCAAGCATTGCAGGAATAATATGCTCCAGCCCTGACAAAGAAGATGAGGGCTAAGGAAAAAACAATGGGGCTACCAATAGTGGATCGTACCTCAGGGAAAGCAAAGCTTTCATCGTTTCAGTTTTATTGGAGAAAAATGCAGATAACTTCTCACATATGGTAGGTCTGGTTGATCTAAATTGATGGGAAATGTAACACAATGTTAAAAAAGATTCTTTACAGTTGTGGCAGTAAATCAGTGTTCCATTAGCAGCGGCATCATTCAAAGACGGCATTCTTCAGAGAGTTAGTAATAGATTTACTTTGCCAAAGTAAGACTACACTCCAGGTGATAGACACCTGGCATTTGAAACAGACACAATCAAGAAGAAAGTCCAAGTTACGTCTTGCCAGATGTTGGATCCTGTTCTTTTCTATTCTTTCACTAACTCAGTCAGATGGCAGGGTTTTTGCCAACTAGATCACAGTGTAAAACACACAAACAGAAGAACTGAAACAATTTTATTCCCATACTATTAGACAGCATTACATAGGGAACGAAGGAAATTCTGTGAGCTCAGACCTGGTTTCCTAATCACGACAGATGTGCACCTATATACAGAGTCATAAAAGAACGGGATGTATCACAGGCTATCTTATATTTATAAAGGGCATTGACCTTTACAGTGGTACTCTGCGGTCCTTTGGGTGATCGCCAACATACCAGCGCTACATAACTACGTATAATTGTTATGAAGCATATCAGACAGCAGAGGATTGCAGCAAAATGCTTATTTATGGATAACATTTGAAATATTTCCATAACTGGCAGAAATGTTGATGAACCGGATGTTCTGATTTGTCTGATTCCATCTTTTAGACTGTTATTTCTTCATCGCAGTGACCTGACCTACCACTCGGCATTATCAGGAGAAACTATGAGCCAATTCCTGAATGGATTTTCAAGGTGCTTTTATAATATTTAAGAAAATATTTCCTTTTCAGAGCAAGTATTTTGCCTACTGTTACACAGACTACGTTTCCATCTCTGTTTCCCATATAAATGTAGTTAGTATCTCCCTCTGCTCTCCACCCAGTCTTTTCTGCCAATAAATACTGATGTGATTTCTTATGTGGATTATAAGGTGCAATATGCAGAAACCTCTGATTTCCTTCCTCCCTTGCTCTTCCAACAAGTGACCCCTTTATATCATGAGTACATAGAGAAACTATAAATTGTTCTTAAGAAATATTTACTGAATATTTACTGACATGCTGGGGCAAAACTTTAATGCTATATCCATTTCTTCTCAAGTAAAGAGGATTTATCAGCGTTTAGCCAAAACAGCACAAAATAACCACCTGGCAAGTGTACCTGCACTGCATTCTGGGGATAGTGCTTTCCAAACAGGAAAAAAGACCTGAAGATCTGCACCTTTCCTGCATTCTCTTAGGGAGCAATTCTTCTGATTTATTTTAAACTTGCATTTTAGTAACAAATGAACCATACTCTAATGCATGCATTTGTCTCCCCGCTGACTATAGAGAGCCCAGGGTAACTACTCAGACGTAGATGGCTGCGTTAGCTACATTGACTCAAATGAGTCCCACACCAGCTAACATTGTTAAATCCGTTATGTTGTCACTACGTTCAACTCTATACCTGATTTCTACTCGTGCAGACAAGGAAAGTTTCATTCCAGTATACCTGGCAAACTTGTTGCTGGCTTCACAGAAAAAAATGACCAAGGTTGCTAGAAGTGGACTAAAAGGGAAGGTCCAAATGAAATGTGATCTACACATATCGTTGTATGCTGCAGAAAATTTTTGTCTGTTAAAGCTTATGTGGGATTAGCTTTAAGGCAGATAAATAAGGAGATAACTAGAGAGTGTGTCCCTCTGGCAGAAGAGGATGAAGCTTACACATTAATGGGAGGGAAGAAGATGGAGTGGAACTCGAGCATTTCTGGGAAGTTCCCATAGTCCAAGGAACTGTGTACTTGGGCAATGAAATCACAGTAAGAGATTGATTAGTTATTAGCTTGCTAGTTGGTAATTTTATTACAAACCCTAAGATCTTATATACTGATGTCTAAGATACTAATATCTAATATGCAATTTCTCTATTTCAAACTTTTTTGGCAAGTGAAAATTAATTAGGCACTACATGATAAAGCACAAATATATGTAGACAGTATAACTCCAAGAGTTAGAATTATCTATTCTTTTTGAGTTTATTCTTGTAATTGCTAAGTTAATGTAGAAAAAAAAAAATATTTTGTGGACAGTTATATAGAAAATGCCTAAAAAATAAAAATTTCAAACACTTTTTATTTTTTAGGCGTTTTCTATATAACTGTCCTTTAGAAATTACTTAGGGTGCTCAACTGCTATGTCCCTGACATTAAATTGTTCCAGAGCAACAGTTACTATTTAATTTCTAGTATAGTGACCTGTCCATCACTAGAATATTTCTGTTTCTTCTGTCACCAACATTACGTAATCTAGGACCAAAAGTAAATGGAGAAGTCCTCTGGTGCAGTATAAACTTGCCCAATTCATCAAACTAAAAGTAAAAAAGGCAGAGGTATTACTCCACAGACATAGCAAAGTTAGCAAAATTTACGTTTTCACATAAGGGATGTGCTTGGCAAGGTATTCTGCTCATGTTTAATATAGCGATTTGATGTTTTTCAATTTATTTAATACCATTTTGCCTAAACAATGTATAATTAAAATACATGTCCACAATAACTGAATGCAGTTGTTAAATTATCAACACAACAAAAACTTTTGGACAATATACTACTAAATAATGAAAAATAAATTGAAATAGCCTGTAATGTGGAATAAAAACAAATATCACATGCACTATAATACAAAGTAATCTGAGATCATCAAGTAAATGTGTGCATCGTTTATTTCTCTATTTCTGTTTAACTTCAGAGTCAGATTGCAGTTTTCAGCTGGGTCCTGTGATCTAAAATCCTTTTGGTAGCATGCATAAGTTAGGAAAAAGGATTGTGTTTTTTGGCTGCAATAGCAAAGACCAAACCAAGCAAATGAATACTGTAACTCTAGAGGAAAGGCTGACATGGGAAATACTGGAATGGTATTGACATTCAGGAATTCCCTTTTCACCATAATGGTAGCAACACCACGATAAAGTAAAATAATTGGAAAAAATGTAGAGTTTTTACATCTTTATCGTCGACACCAATACAACATATAATCACATAAAAATTGATATGCACTGCTTCATGCTATAGTTGCAATAATAAGTACTTTCTTGAGTCCACAGCATCTCAAACAAAAATACATTCGTAAGCTTCATCTGGGAAAAAAAAAAAAAAAAAACAAAAAAAAAAAACCACAAACACAAACAACACAAATGTTCTTACCTTTATATTAAAATACTGATGCCATATTGTGAAGCAGAACTCGTGTTGTTATGGTTAGAGACCCACGGTGTTGCTTAAGCAATATTCTGTGAAAGAGAACAGTACTACTCTTTTTTCTCAACAAGAATGTCATTTGCAGTATCAGCCATTCCATGCTATCCTTAATAATATCTTTTCCTGATTTAAGACACAACACACCTCCAAAGTAGATGTTTGTATACCAGGGCAAAAAGTAAATTTCACATAGTAAGTCTGAGGGTTTTAAAGTCTATCATCAGCTCACAGAATTATGTGGCTGCACAAGAGTTAACAATTCTCTTAAGAAAATTCTCTATTTTTTCATCTTTCTGATTGCAAAGAATTGGCTTTAAAACATGACTGTGGTCCTGGTACAACAGGATACTGGTTATGGCCACGATGGAGTTAATTTTTTTTCATGGCAGCTCATGTGGTGCAATGGTTTGGATTTGTGATGAACAGTGTTGATAAAACACCCGTGTTTTAGCTATTACTGATCAGCATAAGAGCTGTACAGCTGTTTATCTGCACGAGACTGCAGAGGATTAAAATAGGTATGGACAGCATTAGTCAAATCTCCTACTTAGGCATTTAAATTAGGCATTATAACATTTATGAGCCTTTAGAGAGATTTAGGCTGCCTAAGCTGCATTCTTCTGCAGAGAGATAGGTGTCCATATCACCCTCAGGAAGTTATTTGGAGCAGCTCAGCTAAAGACTTGCTTTTCCACTGTGATGGAGGAAGCTTAGGTGTCTCTTCCAGGCAGTTCAGTATGTCCACATGTTGAACAGGTAGCCACTGAAGTTCAGCCAGTAGGAAACATCAAGCACAGAGGAATACGCAGGAACTCCTGGCTCAAGGTTTGAGAAGTCTTCAGAGTATTGAACCCACACTTCCATTTCCTAGGAGAGACTCCTAAATGCCAAACCAAATGTTGACACTGGATCACTGTACAGCCAGGAATTTGAGCAATAAGGAATTAAAAACAACACACAGAATATTTCATTAAGTTCTGTAGTAATACATTAGTGTTACAGTTCTGACTTTTCTTTGACCTTTAGGTATTGCTGGTCCTAGTGCAGAGAGATGCTTAAATATTTGTAGTTTCCTTTGAGGACAACAGGTATATAGGCATTTGGATTTAAAACTATTGTTGTAAAATGTTTTTTCCTCTCCTGCACACACGAAACTTCCATTAAAATTTTTGAGGTGTTTCATACCATGTTAAGGAACATACTTTGACCCAGTGCTTCCATTATTATAAATCGTATTTATAATTCAGAGCTCAAGGAGAGATCTCACAAAGATATGAGGTAGCATGGTATTAATGGAGGTAGTTTGAGTTCTTGTACTCATCTTTTAGTGAACCTTTTGAGGAACAGGAGGTATGGGGAACAGGTCACCATGGGGCACCAGAAGACCCAAGACAGATAGGAACAGCATCATTGTAGCCGCAGAGGCAGTAGGACTGCTTCGGTACATGACATCCAGGAAAGGAAGCGTTAGCTTTCTTTTCACAAGTGGTCCCAGAGAGACTTTGGCTCTTCAGCCTCATTAACATCCATTTCCTGCTCCATGCCTTAGTGTTGTCACCACACATGTTCATAAGACAATGAACTTGTGTTCCCATTGTAAACACAGTGGTGTTTACCCGTGGTACATCTGTGCCTGAAGTAGTGCCCACTGTAAGTCACCAAAGCTTTTCCATTACAAAAGTACATCCAACTATTACTAAAAGCACAGACATCTCCATGTCTTGTTGCAAACATTCAGAGTTTGGCAGCAGGATAGCCTGGAGTCAGGAACGTACCCTCTGTTGTCCTGGGGAATATCGATTTAATTTCTGAAATGTTGAGAAATGTACTTTCCTAGCTATGTTTTGCTCCTTTGTGTTTGTCAGGGTCTAACATCTAAGCAGTTTAATATTCCAGTTGTTGTGAGCAGATTTTGCTCTTCCGTGTTGTTCCAGCATGGGAAACAATGCTGAACCTACATCTGGACCCCACATAAGTCAGTTCCTGCCACTGCTCCACAACAAATGCTCTCAAAGAGCGAAACTTCGTGAGACACTAAAGAGTCCTGGAATAAGACTAAAACTTCATCCTTTAGGGCTTCAGACAATCTCAAAGTATTAGGTCTTAGGATAAGACCTCCTTAATAAAGAAATAATCCTACTGTAAGTGTTTTTTTTCACCTTTGTGTAAAACATCTGGTGCTGGCTGCCATCACAGACAGGATGCTACGCTTCGTAGATTAAACATCTGATTCATATGTTTTTTTATAGTACAGATAGAAGGTTTGCAGAATGTTAATTCACAGAATGCTCGTTCTGAGGGAATTCAGTTGTACCTGTGGACTATTTGGTTTCTACTAAAACCATTCTTTCCAGCAAGAGATCATTCAGCTAATACCTTTAAGATGCTAATTATGAACACAGAAAAATATAACAATACGGGCACGTCTACCTTGAACTTCACTGTATCCAGATGTAAAGTAAAACATGATTCCTATCCTAATTTATCAAAATGACAAAAGAGAACAGAAATATGGAAAGGGAAAGGTAATCAGAAAATAATAAGCTTTTAAAATCATGTTACGGACAAAAATTATACAAAATAGCCAGCCTTGTTTCTTTTAGACAGGAACAGCTAGGAAAATGCAGTAGGCAGAGTATACAATCTCTTGCTCTTTATCTGCGTTATAACTAGATTTTATGAATTAGCATATTAACTATGAAGAACTGGATGCATTGCTGAAAAGCTTTTAAGAAAACCAAGAAATAATCTTGCTCTGTAGTGGTCAGATATCTGAGAGAATCATTGCTATGGCATTTGAACAGTGATATGGTACAGAGGGAATAACATGAGCCCTTCTAAATGGAAGGGAAATCAAAGTCAGGCTCTAGGAGCAGAGGAATAGGCGGGGTCTCCAAAGTTGGAGGTAGAATTTTAACCAGAAGGAACAAAATTTTAACACTGATGAAAGCTCCATCCAGAAAAAAAAGTTGTATGGAAAAGGCAAAAACAGTTGAAGTGTCGTTTCTTCTGGAAAATGTGAAGGAATCAGCTAAATGAAGGAGCAGATTCACTGCGTGGTGAATAATTCAGCACCCTTACTCTTATTAATCCTCTCATCTGCCCAGACAGATTTGGGATCCTTTTGTAGAAGCATAAATGGTCTGTTAAGTGTGGTAATTATTGTATTATATTCCCCATGTGGTTTATCAGGAATGTACTGTCATGAATTATTGTACAGCTGATACTATATACAGGCATGGAATACAAGAATTAATTAAAGCATTAAAGTAATATGAAATTTATGCTGCCAATGGGCCTTGACAGTCTTCATGAATAACACCAATGATTTGGTCTTTTCAGAGCACAAATCAAAGTGAGAGTGAATGAAGTCAACAATCACTGAGACGCACATTCAGGATTAACTGAGCATCATTAAAATAAGTGGCCTATTATTCTACATACTACGTAGGCAATTTCAACGAAAATGGAGACTTTGGAAAGAAGGTGTTTGAGAAATATAGTTATGAAAAAAAAAGAATGTATCTTGCTTAAATAGATTGTGTAGCTAGTCTGGGATAAAAAGGGGAGGGGGTATAATTGAAAACATATTTCCTGAGGACTGATATCTGAAAACAGTGATTCAGCTTCTAAAAACAAACTGCAAATTATATTCCCATACCATTAAAAAAGCAAATGATTCCTTTGATTCTTAACACATGTCATCATGACAAATCAGAAAAGTATGACTTTTTAACCAAGGTTACAGTTGAGCATGTCACATTTTTCTGTTATAGCATAAAACCAAGGATGAATTTCACGGCAGGCAGAATACTTCAAACTGATAAAAATATTCTTATTACAGGACATATTTAGGCAATTCTTATCTAGTAGGAATTATTATCTTTGCATAAGGCATCGTGGAAGCTAAGAGCTTAGCAGAATTCTAAGAAAGACGACTGGTGTCCATGAGCATGGAAAGATAACTATAGAAGAAAGCTTGAAAAATATAACAAGTAGTTACCTGGTTGACACTAGGTGGAATTAGAGAGTTTTACTTGGAAGCAGATTTAATTATCACTATTTGATTTCTTATAATAACCAATGAAATGCAGATCCTGAGACTGGTTATTTGCTAGCTAGACCTTACACCCGGTGTAGCTTTATCTTAATATGTACATAAAGAGGTATCTTAATACATACCTCTGATGTAAACAAAACACATTATGTGCACCGATATACAATGTTATATTTTTAATATGAATACTAATCAGGTCATAATTTTAGAGGAAGACTTAATTTTTTTCTTATATAGCACCATAAGTATACCCTTCCATTTCTAAGAATACTAAAGAGAAAACCATATACAATAACTGAAAAGGCAGTAACTGTGATAACTTTAACACCACTTACTTAGCTGTGATTTCACAGTAGGTAGCACGTCACCTAGCAACAGCAATATAGGGGCATGAGGGATGATGTCAGAAGATAATAAAGTTGATGGATATGCAGCTGTGATGAAATCAACTTTCTCCTAAAAAGGCTGCCTAGCAGTAATTATGTGAAGAGTATCTGGGCAAAAAAGGACAACTGACTTCATGCAAGATATGACCCAAGACTTCAATAGGAGTTCATCTTTTTGAGAGGGCTCTGGGATTAGTAAGCAGAACATCCTATTCCTGATGTCACTCAGTATTCTGCAGAAGGAAGAGAGCTGTCTAGCTCTCTTGGTCGTGGGCCTGCCTCCCCTCATTCCTAGCTACTAGTGGTACTTTGCTACAGAGATGTACCATCTAAGTCTGATTGTCCTGACTTGTGCTGCCTAAACACAATTGCAGTGCAGAAAGGGTCATCTTGGCCTCAGGCAGAATTAGCATTTGTCCCAAGGGAGAAAAAGCACTTTATTTTCCTCATACAATAAGAACTCCTGAAATCCTGTGTAAAAACAAAGTATTTGCCCTTTGTGCAGGTGTTGCGTGTAGAGTCTGGAGGAAGACAAGTTGCCAGATGTTTACTCTTGCTCTTAACCTGGCCTATCCCAATATGTCTTCACTGATAGGTTCATAATAGATGTGAAGCTTATCCTTCTATGAAGCCCACTACACTGTCACCTGTGCTTCCTCACATATCACTGTCTTACAAGCAGTCATTGCATTTAACACAGGAATTTCCTACATGAAACATGCCACAGAAGGCTCAAATATATCTTACAATGATATCAAGTAAACCCCCCATATCTACCTTGGGATTTTATGCTGCTGCTTATCACTGCAGTGTTTGAATGCTTTCTTTATTGAATCAGTAACAACAGCAAGGTCTCTACCTTGGAAAAAAAATAAACTCCCTTTGGACTGGAGTTTGTTCTTGAGATGCGAGATTTTAGTCATCATTTCTTGTTTATATCCATATATTTTCAAATACTAACACTAGAAGCATTGCTGTGACTGATAGTCCAAGGATATATACAAAAAGTTTGTAGACAGATGCCATATGTTTAGTGGGATTAATCAGTATATTTGGGGGAAAAAAAAAAAAAGCGGATAATCCCTTGAGCACATTAAGCCTTCCTAAGTGCAACGTTTTTTTGCTACAGGGACAAGGAAGTTGGCTAGTTGAGATATTTGGTGGTTTTATCAGAGAAGGACAAGTCAGGGTTATGAATATTGTTCTGCAACAGTAAAGTTTCTTCAAAGAAGAATTTTTGTCAGTGGAATGAGAAGTTTAATGTTTGAAAGAGAAAAAGAAATCTGTTTTGTCTAGTCTTACCAGATTATCTGGTAAAACAAACACAAAACTTGGTTCCTCTGGAATATGATCCTGTAAATTTCCATGTGTTCCTGTTAATTTAATGCCTTGTGTATACTTTTACAGCTGGATTCATGAGCTGAAGCTGTTAAACTTAATTTCTAGCAAACTAAATAGCTTATGGTCTAGTTTTATTATTCATATTTCTGAACCTTAAGCAATAAGACATTGCCTGTAGGGATGTGTTAAACCAACACATGACTAATTCACCCCATGAGAGCACGAGTAAAGGAGGGGCCATATATCCACAGCTGATCCCCAGTGACTTTTTCTCATTATTCCTTCAGACAAAATAGTATCATTTTAAAATTAGTGCAATAATAGAGAATAAAGCTTGGTGAATAACCCGATAAACTGTTTAAAAAATTTAATATAGCAAAACCAGACTGAAAGATAAAGTGGTCTGGAAAGATTCTTCTTGGTATCATTCTTCACCCTCAACAGAATCACCTGCTGTGAAAGGAGATAAAGAACATTTTCAGCTGACATGTAAACTTTTTAGACCCTGATCCACAAGTCGCAGAGTGTGGAAACCAGCCTGAAACAGACATTGCTCTCCAAGTGGAATCTATTTTAAAACCTTCTGGAATTTTGAAGACACATACTGGTTTGGATACCTATATTAATCTTAATGATAAAGTGTATTTTCTCAAATGAAGCACGAGTCTTCCTTTAAAGCAAGTATTCTCTTTTATATTTACACTCTACTTATGTATTTCTCAGCAAAATACCAGTTATGCATATTTTCCTCATGAAAAATGACAGGCAAACTGCAGTTCTGTTATTTGATGTATGATTTATGCTCGAAATTACAACTGCTTTCAATTTGATCCATTTTGTTTAGGGGAAAGCCTCCGTATGGATGAAACCTCCCTCACACTGGATGAGTACTTCAGAGACTTGCCGCACAAGTTTGACAGAGCTCAGCACATTTGGCAGGCTTTGCTCCGGAGAGGCTCAAGACTGTAATAACCCTGGTGTAGCAGATCAGAAACAAAATGCAATGGGAAAGTAATACCAGGGGTTGTTGCTTAGCACATGTCTGCAATGTATTTCTTTTTACCAAGGTGCAGCCGGTTGTGCAATATTGTAAACTGGCCTCTTACTGTGAAGCAAAAGTGACAAACCTGAAAACAGCAAACCACTGTAACATGTGAACAGTATAAAATTGATACCAAGTCTGAAAAGTGTATGTTTAATGTTAGCATAATGAAATGCAACTGTATAAATGTGCTGCTTAAGGACTCTGTTTTGTGAGGTGCTGAGCACTCTCAACTTAAGACACATAGTATTTTAGAATGAGAAGCTGTACGAGGCAAAAAGAAAGGCATTTCTTTGTGTCATCAGGTCTGATTACCCAAAATAACAGTGCTTGAGTGAAGACCCAAATATCCTATATGCTAACTTTATAGAAAAGCTATTGAAACTTAAAAGCTTTGACTCCATAGGTCCCTCAACACCTCCAGTGTCTGAGCAGATTCAGTGTTATTAGCATTTTGTTCTATAGAACAATGCTGCATTACGCTAAAAAAGCATTAGCTACCTTTTTTAGTATAAATTTAGAAATCTAAACAAATGTAGCAGTTCCTACATAGAAGGGATACCTATTGATTCCAGTTGGATTTTGTCAGCATATGGGCTGAAGGATGATGTGTACTGCATATTAATAATGTATATTAAGTTGCAAGAAATACTTCCTTCTCTATATGTGTGAAAATGCACTAGATTAAGAATTCTAGTAATATATTTCCTTGGGAGAAAATTTGCACACGTGAGTGCATTAAGATATGTCTTTTATTATTAATACTGAGACATAAACTTACACATCATTCACATATCTTTCTACCATAGAATCATAGAATTATAGAATCATTAAGGCTGGAAAAGACCTCTAAGATCATTGAGTCAAGTCATCACCCAACACTACCTTGACCATTAAACCACGTCCCCAGGTACTGAAATATCGATGTCTCTGGATCTACTACATCTAAAGTACACAGAGCGTACTTGTTTGAAAGCAGCACCAGACTTCACCAGTGAACTGTCCTTCATAAATATTTGCAAAGAACAGTTTCCCTTATGGCTTCCTCACTATTATGTAATCTGGGCAGTGATTTATGTTCATAAACATGGATAACTGAGATCTTTAATCACTGTAGTTAATGAGGCATTTGTGTGAGGCTAACAGATACAAAATAAGAGATAGTACTTGTTTTGTCTGGGATTGGCAGGCACACGGGACTGTGACCTGTGCCTTTCTAGAATGGCTCTGCATCTGCCATAATTGCCAAACAAGTGCTTTTAGGTTGACTGAAAGATAAGCAGCCCCAGGCCCTCTGAATTTTAAACTCTGTCTCATGCTCTGTCACAACAGCTTCTGTTTTTCTTTTTCTAATGAACAAAACAGAAAGGAAAGAAAGGGCATCCATATCTATCACCCCATCTTACTTAATGAGCTATATATTTGCATAATACAGCAAGGTGAAGCAGCTTTTATGTCTTGATTTCCTGTCTTCCGTGTGGCCCGTGGAGAGTGTTGAAAACTATAAACTCATGAAGATTCAATCTTCTCTTTCTGATAATCATCCCCAGTGTTTTTGTTTACCCGAAATTAACGACATTGTTCTTTTGCAGTGATATATTATGGGCCTGATGACTACCATATTGCTACAGTGAGAACTGATTTTGTTGGCACCCAGAAGTATCAAAAAGGAGCAAAAATTTAATTTTCCAAAATTTAAAAGATAGACTACAAAAATATCAAATCTTTATTTTTTCGGCCACTATTTATATTTTGGAGGTGTGTCTTGTTTTTGTTGTTATTTTCACACAAAAGTACACCTAAAATACAGAATTTATCCATAACTTCAAAATCCCAGATTTGAATTACAGTATATACAACAGGAGACAGTTCAGAAAACTGGCCTTTTTAAATGTTTCAGAATGGCTGGAAATATTATCCACCAAAAGCACATGGAACACCTCTTAAACAAACGCAGATCAGTATGCTACAAAGGACACTGAATTCAAGTGCCCTTTTAAAGCAGTTATCCAGCTTTAAATACAAGCTGAAGTGAATGCCAAAAGGCATTCATGAGACTGAAACACCACAGCTTGGACTTTCTCAGACTGCGTGCTGAAGAAAAAGCTGTATTGTAAAGTCATGATTTGAGCTTCCACTGACCTTTGCTCTGCCTTCTTAACTCTGAAGAGCACAGTGCTTCAGGACTGTAGATAACCATAATCATCCTTCAAGAAGAGATATTCCAGATTCAGGATACCTGCTAATATGTATATAAGTAGCAGAGAGGAAAAAAAAAATCAAATCTCCAAAGGTAACACATTTCTACTGGGTAACTAACCACAATAAAGTGTTTTAGGAATAACATTTCTTTCTGATAACAGAATTTTAAATTCTTTTTTTTTTAGAAACTTTATACCAGTTGCTTTTTTTCAGGGAGTGTTCTCCTATGTTGGTTTCACTGAAAAATTACAGGAAGCTTAAAGGTGGAAAATGATCCTCATTTTGGCAGTCCAGGCTCTTTACAGTAGGTTGAGAGCACAATCTTGAGAGCAAAGGCTTGTTTTTAGAGAGCTCATTTTGGAAGGAAAAGGAATAGAATGCTCCATTTCTAACCCTTTCTCCTTTTTCTTCCTTCTTGGCCCTTTTCCAGTCACCAGTTGCAAGAAACTTGTGTAACGACTGCCTAAGCTAGCTACCCACTTTTGAATTATTGTATTTCTTACTGGTTCTCACTACCAACAGGAGAAACAAACCTGTTAACGTGATCTCAAGTGAACTACCTAAGAAGTGTCTTGAACTGTCTTCTGCCACAACTGCAGATTTGCAGAAAACCGAGAAAAAAGTATCAAATACTATTTTTGTCTAGCTTTATTGTTGATACCATCTTACCAGGTGCAAGATGGAGGCTCTTACATGCATAGAAATGTTTGTCGCGTATGTGAATGAGAAAGACCACAAACTGAATGTATACAACTTAAAAGTTTATCAACTCATATGATCATTACGGATAAAAAGGCAATGGTCTAGTGACTTTTTTATTCAAAAGCATAATTATTATTTTTTTTAACATCTCTTTCACAGCTCAGGGATTTAAGAACTGGACTTAACTTCTTCCCGTAACCATTTCCAGCTGTCGAGATTTGCACTGTGCCCACACCAGTGAATCTCTGCAAAGCACTAGGGAGCAAGATGTAGGAGTAGGAGGCCACCTTTTATGTCAAAGGAAGACAGCAGTAAGGGTAGCTAGTAAAATGATTAAGTCATGAGAGAAGAACTTTCTTGCCTTCACCAGGTAAGAAATACAAGGAAGGGAGAAGTTATCAACAGGCATCAGTCAAGAATTACAAGCATATTTTCTAATTTTCCAAACTCAGGAACATACGTGAAACTATCATGACTTTTTCCTAGGGATGGAGATGGGTAACTACAGATGGAGGGTTGCATGGGTTTTGTTTTGGTTTAAAACTGTGTACCAAGAAGGAACATCTTCTAAAATGTTCATGGAATCCAGAGGGTACCTATATATTTTCTCTAAAAAATACTGCAAAGATAAGATATGTTCCACTTCTGTCCTCCCCGAGTGCTACACCTTCCTTAAATTATGTCACTATACTTGTGAAAAGCTTTCTTCAGTGTTAGAGAAGGAGGATCTGAAGCAACTATAGGTGAAGGTAAACTCAGTACTTAAAGGAAGTGATAACAGTGTCTGCTTTTAACATTCCTCAGCATCCTCTCTTTCCTTGAACTGAGGCCCCCTCAGTACTTGTTATAGCAAAGCTGTTCTCTTCCTGTAAGCTAAGTCTAAGTGTTTGATTGCTTCACCATATTGAAGGGAAAATACATACTTTGAAGAAAGCACAGTTCTTATTTTAAGGTATTTCATCACTCAAGGCCACAGCTGGCCAATGCCAAACAAGCAATCAAGAGACTGAGGACTGTCAACAAAGAACAGTTCTTTACATCACAGAATCAGACACATTTGCACTCAATTAACACTTTGCTTAAAAATAGACAAAGATAAGCCCTAAAGAGTGTGGTGCCCCACAACCCCATCATTATATATACAACAGCAACGCATAGCATTAGTTATGCCTCACCTCTCCATTTGCTCTAACAACAAAAACATCCACTATCAATTCATTATCGTGTTTTGGATATATTTAGAGATGTTATCGTAAAGCTGTCTCCCTGATACGGTCAAAGGGATGATTATCTAGTCTGTTTTAAACATTACATTTATATAATCTGATTCTCTTTTACTTAAATTCCTTACTTAGTGCTGATTAAACATAAGCTTCTGTCACGTACGGGAGGCTAAGATGTCTTTATGTCACTTTTAGTGTTTTTGAGGTT
>NW_008585047.1:17658-26133 GCF_000691845.1 Merops nubicus
CAGGAATGCTCTGGACTGTCACCTCTTCAGGGAAAACCTGCTTCTTATTCATGGCTGAAAGTCAGTTGGTACACAGTTTTTGAAGCCTTTTCCATCACCATGACATGGGGCTTCACTAACACAGGAGTACTTAAGTCTATATAGATCAGTTAGGCCAGCTGTTGTTTTGAAGCACCTGAGTGGTGCAAAGAAAGAGAATTAAACTGAGAAGGAAACTCATGTTGTAGCAGGTCACAATTCAGTAAAGCATTCAGCCTCAACTCAAACATTTCCATCTGCAAAGCTGTATATGGAGAAGGCATAGAGCATTCACAGAACACTCAACAAACGAGTAAACTCTTTGTCATTTTCCATAACAGCTTTCTAGTGAAGGAAAACACTTGTAGAACAACAGTAATAACTTTTCTTTTACAGAAGTATAGTTCACTAGAGATGGTTCCCACATGGAGAAGAAATGCCTCAGATTTTTTTTTTTTTTTAGCATTTACTTGGCACTTGGGACCTATTTATTACTTCATATACTTGGATGTAATGGCAGTTAACACACAGTTATGATGGGGAAGTGATGTAGGATTCTAAAAGATACAAATTGCAGTACATATTAAACTTTAATTTGCTGCCAGTCTCAAGTCCTTCAGCTTTTTTTGGGACTGCAGGGCCCCTCCAGAAGTGTGGTGGACATGAGCTATGTTAGCTCTTAGTTAAACCCAGTGCTGCAAGCCAGTTCACTGGGGGACTAATGTCAGTATGTTCTCTTCTCTCTGCGCTTCCCTGATGCTATGGAGAAGATCTGCATAAATAATTGCAGGTTTTGTAGAAATGTACAATAACCAGCTTCCACCCTTACAATCAGGTGGTTTACAACATTTGAATTTGTAGCAATGCTTTCTTGAAATTCTTATACTTTTACTGATTGCAGACAAAGCACAGGAAAATATCATAATTAATTATAAGATTCAGTGCATGATTAAGACACCTGGATTTATGTATCTACGTACAATTGTCTCCATGTGTGCTAGACATGTGAACTTCAATGCAGTTCCCAGCTTCAGGCACAAAGTGAATTAAATCACACTCTAGACTGTGTTGATTAGATAACTGCTATCACAGGAGCTTAAACACCCTTATTTGTATTCAGTAATCAGGCTTAACATGCCTGCTTTCAAAAACCCGGTGCCATTTGAGATGCCATCATCCTCTGGCTGCCAATCTAGATGAGTACGGGTCTCCTGCAGACCCTGTGACATCTGTCAGACCTGCTGCAGATGTTTTGGACAACCCAGAGCACCTCAAATTAAAATGCTGTAAGTGGGAGATTATCTTCAGCTTCATCCCTTTCAAAATTTTGGATGTTTAATTACAGAAAATCTCTGCTCTCTCTTAAGCGTTACGACTGAATCATCTGTGGAAGTGCTGAGAAATAAAATTTGTGATACATGAGCAACTTTTATATCATAAGCTTAAATACCTAGGAATTTTATATACTGCAGTTAGATGAGTAAGGAGTCAGAAAACCTGTGCTTTAGAGTTAGGCTTCTAAAGAGGCATTTAGGTATATAAATTCTGCTTTAATCTCAGTTATCCCAGCTCTTAAGTAACTAAATAATTTGACAGGAAAGTCATTGTCCGGTTGTAGTAAAATGTTAAATTAAAATGTTAAAAGTTTTAAAAGTCTTTTAACATCAAGTTTGAACTCAATTATCACACATATTGTATATAAATCTGCTGTGCATAAATATTTTATTTTTTCTATTTTGTACATCAAATCATCATACTGCATAATGAAAAAGATACCTCAAACACAAAAGCAAGCATATTTTTCAGTAGTCTACTAAAACTTAAAGTAACAGTTAGCTTTTGCTTCTGGAACTCATAATAATTAATGTATCTTTAATCATGCTGTAACAGGATGCTAAATACATTATTTAAACACTAGAAGTATAAAACTACAAGGAAATGTCAAGGAGAGCTTGCTGTGATGGAGCCAACTCATCACTGCAAAAATAAATACAGATCACAAAGTAATCAGGAAAATAGCTATGGCTATTTTTAGATAATGGCATCTTTCTGCACCTTGAGTGATGATGCAATAACCTTCAAGTTGGAAGCATTTCAGAAACTTTCTTATGTGGCAGGTATAATCTCAAGTGAGGACAATATATGGAAACATGGATCTGAAAGTTTTACTTTTGTCTTTCAGTATTACCTACTAGAAAATGCTAGAATGATTTCTTTTTTTGGTTTTGATTCCATTTTTCTTGCCTCTTACTTTAAAATATTTATAGTTTTTTAGAAGGATAACAGAAATCAGGACTGTGCTGTCAGTCTAATAATTATAAAACACATGCAGTCTAATATTTGCATTTGTGTTCATGTATTCATGAAACTCATTTGTGCTACTGGAGAGCTTCTCAGTGTTCAGATGGTACACATACTTATTAAATTAAACTAGAAAAAATCTGTACTCCAGACATGGATACCACTTACAGTCTGAACTGTATTGTACTCAGATTCAAATGATGAGCATTATCTTTCAGAAAGAGAAAAAAAAAAAATGTTAGCACTCTTAGGCAAGGATGGATTAATTTTTATCTTAATCTGGTTTGTAGGAAAGCATTTCCTCCTCTTTGATGTGGTATATGCTAAGTGAAAACATCATGCTCTACCCATCAGAATCATGCAAGTGGTCATTCTTTCTTTTGCACTGATGTTACAAAAGGAGATAGCCTGCATGGCTGGAAGGTATCCGTGATATTAAACAGTTCATGGGGCTGTGGAGTGCTGAGAGCAATCATGCAGAGCAACAGGCCACAGGAATGCAAATCATCCACAAAGCCAAAAGTGGAGCTAGCAGGTGGCCTCTCCTATTCATCTGATGTCAACACACTGTTCAGATCAAGCCCTTTTAACATCTGGGTAGGCCCACTATTGCTTTTAATTAAATATAATATAGCCATTCAATGTTCTCGCATACAAGAAAACCACACAGTAAAAAGCATATCTTCTGCACACTGAGGGTCACTATAGTTATATAAATAAATTGTACCATTTAACTTAGATTGTAAGGTAGTTTAAATTTCATACACTTTCCATATACCGTTCAGTGTTCTACAGTTAGAGCCTCTTTGACATTTCAGTGACTGACCATATTTCCATGGAAAATGTTCTTGCTCCTTCAGAGGATTTAGAAGGGGGAAAAAAAACCCTTATAATTAACTTTTTCTACCTTTGAAACGTTTCCACTGTAAAAGATTTTGAACAGAAACATTTGTTCTCAAAATTAGTTTACAGAGAGAATTTAACTGTGTTAACATATAAGCCATGGAAACTGTCATAATATCTAATTAAATTATTACTGACGTTCCAATCAGTAGGAAAAAAACATCTGTAACTGTAATTCTACTACAGAGGACGTATAATTAAATCTATTCAGTAATGGGTAACAAGCTATTGCAAAAGTATACTGCAATGCTTTAAAAAGTTAGAATGCTTCAAATATCTTTTTCAAGTATAATAAACCTTTTTATTTAAGTGGGAACATGAATATATGCATTCTTCTGAAGACCCTTTATTAGGATTTAATTTCAATGCATTTATGATTACATTAGTTCTTCTGTTTGAAACAGACTGGAAAAAATAACTCACATCATTCAGAGCCCAAGACAGGGAAGAAAATAAGTGTGTTTTCAGTCTGTCTCTACAGAGAGCAAACAGTAACAGCATGCTTCATTTTAATTTCAGGAGATAAGTAAAATAAAGGACAAAGTCAAGTTTTTGTTGAACAGAAACATTTTCCAGAATTGGAGCCAGAAGTGTGTGACAATTCTGAAGTGCATTACTGTAAAATATTGAGAAAGTAGATGACCTGGGAGGAAAGTAATGGGTTGTGAAGCATTTAAGCTAAGGTCACAAGGTCAACAGTTGGTAATGGGCTGAGAGTTTTAATGTAAATGATGGTCGATCAGTAGCTCTGTGTAAAGAGAGATAAATGTCCAGTCCCTAATGGGCAGATGTGATCATCCCAGAACCTCACCACAGTTGCATTTTTAGTTCCTTCAGTCAGAAAAGACTGCATCTGACTGGAATCAGTCTATGATGCCTGTTCCCATTCACACTTAGGTAGGCTGGTGCTTGGAAAGTATCTGTGCCTAAATTTGTCTACATTGTAATTATACACATAACATGAATATTTGCTTTCCTGTCTCCAAAATGGAAATTATTACTGAAATATGTAAGAAACAAACAAAAAAAAACCCACCAGCAACACATCAGACTTCTGCCTCAGCCACTCCAACGTATAAACGTCAAAGCTTGAATTATAAGCAGCAAAGTTTTTCTACTTCCCTGAACATGCCATCCATCCGCAAATTCCATTTAATTAATTCAGATGCACAATAGCATATATTACAAATAAGCAGCGTCTAGTTTTCATTCATTATTCTGATATAAAAGCCCATGTGTCTACTAAGAGTCATACCACATACAAGAAAATGGTACCACAATAGTGCTTCCAGAGCAAACATCAGGTTCCAGCTGCATAACTTCTGCTGATTTGCAGGGGGTTGTATGCCTAAAAGCCCTATTAAATGCTTTCAAAATTTATGGCTATGTAACTTTTCCCAGTGTTAAGTTAGTCTAACTCTAGGCAAAAATATGTGGTACAAATATGTGGCAGCCGTTGCTCAGATAAGAAGTTTATTGGCCTGCTGGAAGAAAAGAAGCTTAGAGAGTGTTGCTCCTACTGAGGTCATTGGCAAAACTTCCACTGAGTTCACTTGCCACAGAGCTGGGCCTAGGGAGGAAGTTATTTTCTTGCTCTTTTCTGTAAATTCTGTCGTGGGTTGAGGTTGGGTTGGGGGTGGTTGCCAGTGCTGAAGAGAGGGGAGAAGACAAACTGCAGCTTTACTGCTGGCAAGGGTCTTGCCATTTCTGAAAAGTTTCAGAACAGGAGGCATCACACCAAGCAGATATCTACCCTTTCAGCTGATAGGTATTTCCAAAGAAATATATAATAATCAGACAAATTAATCTATTCTGATCACCTGGCAACTGTTATTAGGCAATAAGAGCCAGCAGGTTTACAAACTGCATTGTTAAGAAACAGCTATAAGTGGTTATGCAGATCAGGCACTGATGCATTTTGATATTGTGTAAACAGAAAAAGGACACTGTGCTATGCAATTTTGGTAACTGTATAAAATCTCTACGGTTTTCTATGCTCTAAACATCTGTTTCTTATATTAGTAAATGTTTCTTTTTGGACATAAGGGAATTTATATATATACATTTAATGAGACATCTTATCAGGCACCTTTTTAGAACTTTTTTTTGTACCTTTGGTTTGAAGACCAAACACCATCTGAAGTGATCAAATGGAAGTAAGTGTCAATATAAGTATGACAATCCCAAATTTTGAACTCTCAGAAAGACAGTAGAAGTTCCAAAAGTTACAGATTTACCTTAGTTCTTCGACCATTTTGGCAACTGAAAGCCTATTCAGAATTTTTCTGTTTTGTCTTCTAACAAGGTGTGGTGGTTTTTAAAATAATTAGAATAATTCTCACAGATTTTAGGAACTCATTTTAAAACCCAGATAAAATATTTCTCCTACCAATCTATGTCTTAAAAGTCCTGCAGTCACATTAAAACAATTGGTATTTTTTGGAAGCTGTGTCCTGAGTGCAGCTATTCCACCTCTGCTTTATAATACGGTTCAGCTCTTTTCTTGGAAAGATTGAGTCTCTTGTAGGTACTTCAGTAAAATGTGTAGTGTTTCAGGCTTATTTTATTGAAGCCTCTACACCTTTCTTTTGTTCATTTCGTTGTGGAAGTAATTATGTTTTGGAGGTGTTATCTCTGTTAAATACTTCATGCCCTATTGTACATCTGTCAAATCTATTTTTGCAAACACGATACTCTTTAGGGGAATTCTAAGGCACTCATACAGATTTCAGCTGGATTAAGTGCTGTAATGAAAATGCTGCCTGAGTGTATTTTATACTACAGTAAGTACTTATTTCAGAATTCAATTATACCTACAGGGATATATTCTGTGTCTGATTATCTGGGAATGCCAAAGATACACAGTGTTTTGGCAGAATGACTTCAACTCTGCTAACTAAGTTAATGCTTTTGAAGAGGAGTTTGGGTGAGTGTGTTACATACACTCTGAATTTCCTCCTCTGGTCTACAACACAATAGCATTTACTCAATGAAAGTGAGAACAGGAAGGCTGCTCTCTTTGCTCCCTCTTGCATGTGTCCTTCTTAGCTTTTCCACTACAGCCACACAATTGGAAATGTAGCTGTTAGACCTTTTTAAATAACAGCTTAAGATAAAAAGGAAAAAGAGCATTGTGGTCTGGGCTAGTACTTAGTAAGAGCTAGGTTAAGATCCTCCTGCAGTACAAATAAGAAAGAAGAAAAAAAAAGAAAGAAATTGTTAGGCAGAAACATGGGTTGCCTTATTATTTCATTCTGAACATATTTTGAGAAATAGCAATCTTAAATTCTTCCTCTGCGTTTGATTAATTCTGATTAAGAAAAATAAATAGCATTTCTATTTGGATTTCCTGCTATGTATGTGATTCAGTCCTAACCAGAATTCATTGATAGTCTCCCACTTTTAGTCCTAGTGAGCTCTTTAGATGGTATCTTGATGTTCATTCAATAACTGGTTTCAGTTGTACCTACACATTGGGCTGTTGAAGATCTCACATTCAAGCAAATTCAGTTTTACCATCAGTTTGAACTGAAGTTTCTTGCTTTGTTTAGTTTTTGGTTTTATGAGCCATTTAGGACAGATTCTATTGATAGTTATCGTTTTTATTATCTCTAAGTGTTGAATAATTCTTAAATTATAATTTTATTAAATAGTTTTTATCAAAATAATGTTACTTTTAGTATTTAAATATCTTGCTGTTGTGCACATAAAGAACACAAAATATACAAAATCATTAGGACCTGGGAAGCAATTAGTGTTAAATATTGTTATCATTTAATATATAATTTGGCACTTTTTAATCTTTTAGTAGCTTTAGTATGCATTAAATACTGACCCTTCCTTTTGTCTTCATTAAAAGCAAACTAACACATGCCTTTCCCCAAATCTCCCATCTTTCTGACCTCTTGATACAGTGAAACGTTTGAAACTTTAAAAAGTTTTACAATGTGTTATATGACAGTTCCCACATAGAATTGCCTATTTCTTATCTTAAAAAGAGTTTTAAAAATTCTGGACTTAGCAGGTACCCAAAAAGAACTTACAGATATGCTTGGAAGAATAGATCTCCAACAGATTTCTTTAGGCTGTGATTTTCAATAACACATGGCAAGGATTTTAGGGAGACTATGTATTCATTGGATCAGTGGTGTTAGAAATAGCATAGAAGTTTTTTAGGAGCAAAGTACTTGGCTGATATAAAGTGCAGGCAGCAAAATTCAAGCTAAGTGCAGACTGATTATAACTCTTCTGAATTAATTATGTTGCTCAGACCATTTGAATAAAGGAATATGTCAGCAACAGAAAAACTTAGTTCTTAGTCCTTAAAGAGGCAAGAGACACATTTTAGGGAAGGCTGTTCTCCAAAGGAGTGTAGTTCAGAGACATATCTAAGCCCATTCTCTTTTCTTCATGTTTTCAGCTCTCATACTTATACTGGAAACACCAGTTTACAAGGTAATTATCAAAACTGGGATCCCTTTGGTTTAGACTTTCTGTTCTACGTATTACAGTCAACAACTGCTCTCCTAAGATTCCTCTAACACATCGTTGCCCAAAGCAAACCGATGGTTATGCCAGGCAGGTATTTAAAGAAACCTTTCCAATATATTCAGGATACTAAAATATCAGGTATCAGTTTGAAAAAAAAAAATCGTTTGGAAAGGAGCATATCCACGGTTAAGTGCATGCAGAAATGAGTTGTGCTCCATCTGGTCTTCAGCTGAACCCAGAAACTTTAGCAGTTCAAACTCCAGTATAACATAACTCATACTTGGTCTGTGTAATTTTTTCTTGCTTGGGCACATTCTGAGAAGTGCACATTGATGTGGCTTAACTAGATCTGACCAGCAAGTGCCCATGTTAGGAAATAGGATTCATAACACTGAATCAAGACTCTGCGTTTCCTATACAATGAATTTAGAAAGTTAGCCACCTTAAAAGTGTGTGGATAACAGGAGTGTACGAGGGACACAAACAAAGGAGAGTGTTCAGACTTCTGACCCTCACACATACTTCATCTACTCTGTGAGGTGGATTCAGATGCTGAAACTATTCTTGAGAGCTAAAACATACTTGCTCTTTGGGTACAAATGGTTGGCCTGTTCTTCAGATAAGGAGTGATGGTAGAACTACAACCATTCACATAGTATTCTGCCATGTGGGGCATAAAGCCAAGGTCCCACCTTAATGTCATGCGATTTGAATCCTTACCTTATTGCAGAAGATGAAACAATTTATTGACTGTCCTGCTGA
>NW_008585047.1:26164-28446 GCF_000691845.1 Merops nubicus
GGCTGTCAAGAACTTTGGTTGTGGAACCTAAAGGAGTTCCATTTTTTATAATAAGGGTGGTGAGGCTCTGGAAGAAGTTGCCCAGAGAATTTGTGGATGTGCACTCCCTGGAGGTGTTCAGGACTAAGTTGTATTAAGCTTTGACCAACCTAATCTAGTTGAAGGTGTACCTGCCCATAACAGGGCAGGTAAAATAGATGACCTTCAAAGGTCACTTCCAACCTAAACCATTCTGTGATTCTGAGAGTGCTCTGTACATAAGATCAAGAACATTCCTGTGCTTTTCTATCAATATGCTTTAGACTACACAGACAAAAGAAAGAAAATAATCTTGCTAGCAAAGACTGATACAGACAGTTTATTAATAGATTATGCTGATGGATTTGGCTAGAGAAATATTTCTTAAATCAATGTTCTGTTGCTAATTAGTTTCTCCATGTGACTATGGAGTGAACTTGACAAATATAACCATCATCATTTTCACTTCATTATGAGCTGTGTTATAACACAGATTACAGGAATCATTGCATACACTCTAGTTAATTCTATTGACATGGCTAAAACCAGAAAATGTGAGATCATGTCAGACAAAGTTCCATCATTTTCGGATTATTGATAAGTTTTGGGTTGTGCCTGTCTATGTTAATTCTATGGAAAACAGTTTTGTTTAATTAAAGTTCTGCAAAGAGTCAAATAATAATTAGTAACTTCATCAATTTGTAATGCGTTAAGATAAAAATATCTAGTGTTCAGAAATTAATAAAGTGCTATCCTTTGACTAAAGAATTTGGTGTTTGGCTTCAAGATCTCTCATGCAGACTCCTACAAAGTCCTCAAAATACGCAGAATGATATATTGCATTCTGTTTAATCACCAAGCATGTGAATAGATGCAAGATTTTTAGATGGGAAAAAGTGCTCTGAACTATACTTTTATAGTCTAGACTCCCTTACTCATGTTTAAGCAAATGCAGACGAGCCCATCATTATATATTCTCTCAGTTAAAGAGAGTTATAATCAAGCTGATATTCTCATTTATATAACCATGGGGGATTTTTTTTCCTGTTTTGGAATCTTCTTAACTAACATAACCCATCTGTGACAGATGTTGTTGATAAAAGCTGCTCTGCTTGAAAACATCATGCACTGTTACTTTTTTTTTTTTCTTTCACAACACTGAAAATTATTAGAAACAATTGATTGGCTTTTCAGTCTGGTATGACTCTGTATTATGTAATTTATTACTTATATGATTGAGGGAATTCTTAATTCATTGGATAAAAATTCAGGATGCTTACAAAAAGAAAATGTCAAATACAGTAGGGAAATCTCTAGGTGATTAGATTTATTATTCATGAATGGCAATTCTAGAAAGAAGAAAGGATCAAACTGAGGAATTTTTTTAGTGGTTGTTTGGAAGAAAATATTAGATAAACAATAGAGAACTCATTTTAAAAATCCAGTTCAAGAAAAATTTTTAAAGCAGACACAGTAATAAAAGATTATATATTAGGAAACAGAATAATGCACATTGTGATTAAGACATCTGTAAAAAAAAATCTGCTTGTGTTTTATACCAGTGCAAACTATATAGTATTTTCCATATTTCTGTTTTATAAAATTACAATTTAAATATAAATGCTAGCAAGACAGAAATGCTTTTTTATTCTTGAATTTCCTGTATTCTAAATATCTGAATATGCTATTGGATTACAATTCCTTTATGTGTGAAGAAGGTCTGGGGTTTTTCTTTTAAAGGGAATACTGGGGGAAAAAAAAAAAAAAAAAAAAAAAGTCGAGCAGAAACCTTATGTAACTGCCCTTTGATCTCCCAGTACACCAGTCAAAAATTCTTCCACTTGAACAAATGAAGTGATTTGATTATGTACTTAAGAGTGATCTTCCTCTTTGTTGATTATCACCAGAAGAGATAGGTCACGTTGTTAGCATTTGCTGATAGCAGCATAATAACAGGGAAGAGTGTTGGGTTCTGGCTGGAGAGGAGTAGCCTTTGGTAAGTAAAGATTTTTCTGCCTTCTATGATGGCATCTAAGGTCGCTTGATCTTGCTTTTTCACCAGTCTGACTGAAAATATGGTTACTGAACATCTGAGTTTTGCTATAAATACACTTTTTTTTTTTTCTTCCACAAAGAATTTTTGTCCTGGAGGGATTTGCCTACTCTATCTGTCTACTGTTCTGGTCAGAGAAGTAGCACTATTGGGCTATTGAAACGCTGAGAAATATCAAAGACATGGCTGCTGTGCACGTGTAGATCAGGAA
>NW_008585047.1:28477-51896 GCF_000691845.1 Merops nubicus
TCAGCACATCAGAGAGGACTAGCTCAGTGAAGTACTTGTGGTATATCACATACAAAAACTTTTATATTAGATGCATATATATATATAGCACATATTTTGGGACCCAGGGCTTAGTGTTATGATGTCTTGTAAGGCATGTCCAAAGGACTTGTAGGAAGGATGTCAGACACATGAGTTTTGACAGCAATACTGCTCGTAGCCTTGTCAATCAAGAGACACTAGAGAGCAGCCTACAACCAGTTCACGTTCTTTCATGCAGCTACAGCAAGAGCAAATGAAGTTGTAGTTACAGGACAGGTTGAAATTTCTGAGTTGTTGGTTTAGACTTAAATCTCAGCCAGATTTGGACACAGAGAAATGTTTCTGTAGACTAACAGCTACCAATGTGCCAGCCAAGCTAACAGTCATGCCTGACAATGAAGGCTGGAGTTCTCACCAGAGGACTGTGCTTTTTAATGTGGGAAAAGAAATGTACTGCTTATAAAGCAATGTATTGGTGTATTTAACTTTCAGAAAACTACTGATAGGGATTGCCTGATAACTTCAAATTACTAAGCACATGCCCCTTACAGTCTTTTGAATCTGAGGGGGGTGGTTGACTTTGAACATTTCAGATCAAATAGTTAAATTTCAGCAAGCGGAAATAAGATTTTGTAGTGGAAAGTGTCAGGCAACTTTAAACAAACAGAATTTCTAGCTATGCTTATAGTAAAAAAAATCACATACGCATACACGCACACATTCACTTCCTCAAAAACCCCATTTGTGCCCATGTGTCTGCTCCTGGACAGGCCCAGTAGAGCTCGCCAGACGCAGACAGGAAGAATAGAGAGTTATGAGAGTGAGCATGAACTCTCTAGAGTCAGCCAGAACATGAGGCTCCCACCGCTGCAGATGTGGCTCACAGGTTGCGGTCATACAGCATGTGTGAGTGATAAACTGGGGAGCTGTGAGTAATTAGAGCAGCTTATAGGTCAGATGTATGTGGACGTGACCAAAGGGCAACAGCAGAGACTGGACACTAGTTCTGCTGATGACAATATGATGGGTGGCACACTTCCTTTCCCACCAGCACTAAATCAGCTCCTTCGTAACGTTCCTTGACTGAATGAAAAGTTTTCAAACAGGAAAAGGTCCTCCCTAATACAGAAGTCAAGAGACACACAGAGTATTTCATTGCACCCCTTGACATCATTCTCATTAGGCTAACTGCCATAAGAGTGAATGGAAATGTGGACTGTACTTCTTGGAGGGTGGGTGGCCTATTTAATGCCTATAGTAGTATGTGGCTTTTCATGTACCCTCTCAAAACAGGAAAACTGCTAAAGCTGCATGTTGAGGGAGTTTAGGGGCGCTTCCATAGACTGACAGCCCCAAGGAATGCTTTATAATAAACACAGGTCCCTAAGAAACAAACCAAATAGTAATATATTGTTAAAATTAAAAACACATTATTAAAAGAAGGACTTTATGGTAGTGTTTGGACTATTTTTCAGGTTTCTTGGCTGACACTTTCCTCCCTGCTGTTCCAGACTTTCCCACAAGTATTGTCACAGCTATAGGCTTCAACAGCCCTTCATCTGCTCTTGAGGTTCTTACAGTATTTTTTCCCCTCATTAAAAACTGCACATAGAGCTCTTTGCTAGTGCTAGTTTTGTTTTCTGTTAATATAAAAATACTAAGTTAAACTGGGCAAAATTATTCCTTGAAATGGAGAGTGACAGCAACAAATACTAACATAGAAAGAGAAAATAATAAAAATATTCTTCTATTTCTAATTAGCAGACTTTTTTTTTTTTCCTTACTTCCACTTATAATACTTACTGTGTTTCTCTTTTTACAATGGCAAAATCCTCACCATGCTGTTTTCCAATACAATAACTGATAGCTATGTACTGAAGGTATACTATGAGGAAAAAAAAAAGAAAAAATAATCTTGACAATAGTTGGATCCATGGCTCAGAAAATAATCATTCTCTGCTTTGGGTACTGAGGAATTAAGAAGTGGATAAATACTTGTTTGGTCTGTCTAAGAAATATGTGGGTTCTATATGCTGGAATCAGTGATCTATTTACTAACACTTACATTTCATAGAATCATAGAATGGTTTGGGTTGGAAGGGACCTTTAAAAGTCATCCAACCCCCCTGCAGCGAGCAGGGACATCTTTAACTAGATCAGGTTGCTCAGAGCCCTGTGCAACCTGACCTTGAATGTTCCCAGAGATGTTTCCATTTCCATTTGACTAGATGTTGCTCTCCAAACAGCTAAGCAGTAAATAGGGTGGAGGTATTATTTTAAACTTGTTCTTATAATTCAGAAATAGTATCATAAATAGGGAGATTGTTCTAATACTCAGGCACTTTGATAAATAGGTAAAAAAGGAAAAGGTTTGTCATGTTATAAATAATTAGATCTGTTGCAGTTGGTACTGCTTTTTGATATCAGTAGGCAGAGTTGAAAAGAGATATTTGTACATATTGTGCCCTAATTATAAAACAAGATATCTTTTTCTGATTAATCCTTTCTGGGTTCATGACATAATTAAGTTTCTGATCCACTTGTAAAAGAAACTACAGAGAAACATTGTCCACTGGTCTCCTGAAACCATTTAAAACAGCAGCAGACATCTAAACAATACTTAGCACATTGTTCTCTTAAGGATAACAGCTGTTGTCAGGTCATAGTTTTGCAGAAAAAAAATTAAGATATTGCTTTTACAGAGATCATGTCCAAACATGAAATTTAACCTTGTATGTCTAAATATGTTAATACTACAACATAATAAAAAGTGCTAGAAGTGGTTATGTCTTTTTATTCCCCAAAAGACGTTCAGTTTCTGTCACCCCAAAATCATACACAAATTCTGCTGAATTTATACAGTTGCATTTGGTTTTCTTCAACCTAAATCTTTCACAAAACTTTGTTGTGATGAGCCTTCCTCTGCTCTTTTTTTTTTTTTTTTTTTCCAGTAGCTTAGGGGTTAAAGTACTGATTCAGACAGCACCTAATGAATTCTCTGGGTTAAAGGATTTTTACCCTTATCTTTAATGAAGAGCTTCAAAGTCAGGAAGTCTTCTGTGAGCAAGTGAGCAGACAGCTTCATCTGTTGAAGTTGTACTATTTTATGTAAATGCATTTCCATGAGATCAGGGACAGAAACACAAGCATCTACCAGCTGGGTGAGCATGATATTTATATTACTGAGTATCAGGAACATAAATCAGCCCTGTTCCAGGCATTATGGCACGTTAGCCTTCTCTCTTCCCCAGACGAGTCACAAGACCATCATTGATACTGTTCTGCAGAAGTAGATCTTACTAGTTTGGGCTTGGTAGCTCATATTCATAATAACCATACCTTATCTTCTAACTTGGAAACCATTGGTCTAAGGTTTAAGCGTTCATCTGGAGGATGACCAAAATGTAAATTTCCCTGATTCAGAGCACATGTGTTGTGAAAGGTAGGATAGTGTTGGAGGGTCAACTGCAGCTTGTTTTAAAGGCATGTCTCTCCCATCACTGATATATGGGAACAGGTTCTGCACTTCTTAATCACTGAAAAGTTTTCCTGTTGGTAACTTGTACTTTCCACACTGTGGTTTCAGCCTATTACTTCTTGACCGGTCCTTCAATGACCCAGAAATTAGATCTTTTTCTTCCTCTTTGTTTATTTCAAATCTTCCCAATGGATACACTTCTTTAAACTTAACACAATTCATTCATTCTTTCTGGATAAACCATTTCTTCAAGATCTCAGATTACTCACTCTTCTGTCCTTTTTTACTTGAAATATTTTTCTTTTTTTGAAGTGTGAGGCCCAAAATGGCACAGCAAGGCTTGATCAAAATGGAAGGTTTATTTAATGTGCCCTGCAGTCTGACAATCTCTTGTTAGAAAAGTCCTTTCTTGATGCTTCAGAAATTCTTGAAAGTTCCCTGCCCTACCGTGAGCTGAGTACAATTTATAGAGGCCTTGGAGACTTCTCCCCACTCCTGTCACAGCTCCCTGCAAACCATCAGGGGAATAATGATTAATTGAACCCAGATGCTTTGACTTTTTCCTACATCTGATAACTCATTCTGTCACAACAACCATGGAATGAGAACAAAATAAAAGAGTCATTAGGAAACCAGGTTATCCTAGGAAATAGTCACTAAGAAATAAGCAGTCCTTAGGCTAGTGACTAACCCAGACACCTTTTTAGACCTCCTGGTACACATAACACGGCATCAAATTTCTTTATTAACTCAACATAATGTAGCCAGGAAATCATCTTCCAAAAATTTAGCAAGTAGGTAGTGGGCTGTACAAATAATTGCTTTTTCTAAATGACCACAGAACCAGAATATAAAATACAATTCTTATTTCCTTTCTCACTAATTGAAGCATTATTAATTAATTAATTAATTATTAGATGTTTTAGGAGTTTAAAAAGGAATTCAGAGAATGGCAGAGAGAAACATCACACTGTGTTCTACAGGAAAAGGCTGAAAACACTTCAAAAAAGAAGCATGTAGAGGTCTAGAGTAGGACATCTTTTCAGTAAATATTTGAAGGACTACATTGCGTCCTAACTATGGGTGAACTGACAGTGGCAAAACAGGATAATGAAGGGCACCTCAGACTTGCTGTGAACCAAACCATAGGATTTAAAGCACTTGGAACATTCTCATTTCCAAAATTTGTCTTTATTTTTCACTTGGTAGGAACAATTAAAGAAAATTTAAGTAAAATTTGCAACTGTTTTTGAAAGACCTCAACTTGAATTGTTTTAGGAAAGGATAGGAAGGGGTAAAAATATTTGTTGCTGGAAGAAAAAAAAAATTATCCGACTTCAGTAGTTAGACAGTGTAAGCAGAGCACGCATCTGAGTCTCTATTCAAAGAAAAACACTGAAAAAAAGCCCAGAAATTTATCATGACAGTTTAATAAAAATTTAGACAATATAAACCACTTAGAACTATTGAAAGTGTTAGCTTTTACTTAAACTCACATGCAGATGAATTTTTCTTAGTATGGAGGGCAAGACACTAAAGATGTTCCGAAAAAAATCCCAAACCAGGATTAAAAGATAGAGTTCAAACATATATTTAGAGCTGGGAAAGATGAGGGATGGTAGTGATTATTTTAGAGCTCCACCAAGCACCTTTGTCTAATTAGCCAAATGCTTTCTTTTTCAGAACAGCTTGGAGGAGTCCAGAGCTGCTGGCTGGCCTATGAAGCAGACGTAAGTACTTCTGCTGGAGACTGTTTATCGTTATTGTCTTTAAATTTGGTATTCGGTAGAGTGAGAGACAAATACTGACACTTGTTCCAAAAAGCAGAGTGAAGGTGCAAGAGCTATATAAGAGCAAAGTGACTTTCTTCGTAAGAACTTTGAAAATGTGTCCTTTCTTTTCACAATTTTCCTTCTCTCACCTGTACTCTACACTCAAGATTCCTTATTCAGAAAAATAAAGCTTGATTTATCTCCCTGTGGGACCCATTTCCTTGATTGCCTCAACAATCTCACCCTGGATGTCTGTTTTTCTTGCATTTCCTACAAATTTATACACGAAAGTCTAAATGAACTAAAATGTTTTGCTTATTCTGCAGGGTCTTCAAAATGACTATTTTAGCAAATACTTTTCATAAAGCTGAGCATCTTCAAATAAAAGAGATAAAAATTAGAGGGTGTGAGAAAACACCATCCAAAGGTCTCTGCTATCTTCAGAATGTTCTGAAAAGAAATCTTTAAATCTGTGTTAAAACTGAAAAACAATTATGATGAAAACAATTAGTTAAATCTTCCATCTCCTTCTCATCTTACATGAGATGAACTATCAGATTAAAATGCGGGTAGGCCATTCTCTAATTTCACATTGGTAGAAGATGGTGGTTATTTGGAATATCCAAGATTGTTCAGATGGTTCCAGAATATTGTTGCTTTGGGTTTTTTTATATTGCATCAACTTCAGAGTACAAAGCCCACCACAGGGGATGTCTCTTTAGAATAATTAACACAAAGATAGCTGGACTGCTAGAACTGTTATTATCAACATAATGAGTCAGGCTAGTATTTGCCTTATCGTACAAAAGGGTTTAGTTTTTATTTTACAATACAAAATTATTAGGTAGGCCCTTTTATTTAACCTATTTTTACTCAGTTAAATTTTTAAATTAAAATCTTTTCAAATGCAGGAATAAACTTTAGCTTTTAAAGTAGCATAACAAAGAGGCTTCACTTGGGTGAAACTATGCTCTGAATTTATTGACATTTGCTAGTTGTTTCAGTTCTCATGAAACTTCTGTTCTGGATGAGTTTACAATGTCAAAACGTTTCTCCAGATGTACTTAAACACAGTAATCAAGTCACCACTTTGTCTTCTTTTTGATAACCTAAGCAGATTGAGGGGGTTTAGACATTTTCTCCAGCTCTCAAATCATATTGCAGCCTCTCCAATTTCTCAACATCCTATGCAAAATGCAAACACCAGAGACATTTACAATGTCTTTTAGTATCCATGTCATGAATGGATTTGGAAAGTAAAAATCAGCTTCCTAGTGTGTCAGGAGAACAGGAGAAAAATATATGAAGAGAAATACAAAGGGAGAAAAGATACTATGTTCACAGTGGAACTTCCTTTTAAACTGAAGATAATTATAGGTGGTAGGAAGACTATGGCTATCTCAGTGGACAGTGATGAAGATTTTCTGTGAACAAGTTCAGAGTGCCCTGCACATCTCGTTGGGAGAAGTACGAAAGCTTGTAGAAGTTTAATCAATTTTATCGCACTGATTTCAGAAAGGTGGTGCCTCAGTCGGAGAGAGAAGCAGGTAGGGAGTAAGCAAGAAGCAGTTTCTCCCCGGATCATGATGGTACACATCTTGGGTCTAACTGAGGAAGAAAGGAAAAGATACAGAAATGTGAAGCTGCCCCTTCTGTTTGATCAAGCATATCTACTCCAAATCCTACATCCTTGTGGATTTGATTCAACTCAAAGCATGTGCTGCCTCGAGGGCTCAGTGTGCACTCAGTGGTATTACTTAATGGAAATGAAGGAGTTGGCCAGGAAATCAGCACAATATGAAGCTACTGGCAGAGGAAGAGGGAAGGGTTTAATCTTCAGGCACACACTCTTTTGACAAGCCTGCCATCAGTCCCATCTCCTGTGGCTCCTTCAGAGAACAGCTGTATCGCAGGCATGAAAGCAAAAGCGGAGTCTACCATAAGTATTGCAGCATTAATGTTCCAATTTTTCTGTCCCTGTAACCCCACTACATTGGTCTCGCAATCAAACACCTCTACCTTGGCCAGCTCAGTGGTCAAGATCCCCACCATATTATAATACAGCTGTTGTCAGCCTTATTTTGGTAATTTTTGTCTTTTTCTTTTAATTTGTTATGTACATATCTATCTATCTATCTTTTAGTTTTGGGGGTTTTTTTTAATCTTTTACATCATCCTCTTCTGCTACAAATGTCCAGAACACCCTGTGAAGTACACTGGAAAAACCAGTCTGCCTGGCATGATTTGACAGGTGAAAAAAGGCCAGTAGAGAAGAAGAAATTCAAATACAAATATGAATATAAATACATGGTTTCTTTAGCTTCACTCTTTTGGAATCGTATTAGGAATTGCATGTATGTTAATAGTGAGGTACTTAGACCATAACTCCACTGCTGTGTGAAATCCCAATGTCAAAGCCAGTGAAATCACACAAATTCGAGGCGTTCTGTTCACTGCAGCAGACCATCTACACCAGAAATTTGCACCGGAGCACTTCCATTCCAGGAGGCAGGACTTCCATTCCATCTCGAGCAGGACTAAATGGAGCAAGTCAAAGAGCAGTGGGCACTAGAGTGGAAACCTAACCCTGTTAAAGTCCATTAAGCACAGTGGGGCCAGGATTTCACCCCAGCCTCCTTTTTCCTGCTTTAAGTGTGTGATTTGGCAGGGGAAAAGTTCAATTGAAGGCACACAGTTAAGCTATGCATACAACAAAGAGGCAAGGAGGGGAAAAAAAAGCATCACAAAGGATTACTTTAAAGTTAGACCTCAGCTCCTTTAGCTTTACACAATGAAGGAAAGCACATAGGTTTCAACAGGATAAAAGCAGACTTTATTTTGTAAAGAGATCTCAGGATGAAACAAAGGACTGTAATTGTACCTCCTATCTGCAAATCTGAGGTGGTGAAGGAAAAGAAAGTGGGTGGATGGTTAACAAGAATAGCTTGAAACCATGCTTTGTTAACAGAGTAAAATTAGCTTGCTGAGAACCTTTATTTTCCACATAACTTTTAACAGGGGCATTAGTTTACATATCTCTACAGTAGAGAGCCCATTTACAAATTTAGAACAAGTAGCCACCGAACTTGAACTAATTTTTCTCTCTGTTTTCTGTTTCATCTGCTTAATTAATGATAATACATTTGAGTTGGGTTGCTAGCACATCTATAGCTAGAAGCCTGTCAGCATTTCCATTTTGGACACCTGGGGCACTTTCACACTGGCTTCATTTCACGCTGTGAAATACACCAAATCAAACCTGGAAAAGGTTTAGAGGTGAAACTATAGTTTCTTTCTTTCTATTTTTTTTTTTTTTAAATCATTCATGTAGCTGTGTCTGAAATGCAGGACAAACCAAATAAAATTAAAACAGAGGAGTACTCAATTCCCATGTCCTCCTTGTTTGCTCGTTTTCAAGAACATGAAAAACCATGGGTGGGTCAGACCAAAGGTCTGTCCTGCTCAACACCTACCTGCAGCAGGAGTTGCAGCAGGTGCTTAGAGAAATGAGATACCACTGCCCTATCCTGCCATACCTCCCAGCTGCTGCCATAGGATCGTCTTATATGTTTGTCATATAAAGGAATTGAGATCTGTAATGTTGGGCTGCCTTTTTTTTTAAAAAATTACATTTTAGCAGATGTATACCCTGCCTGGTTAGCCTCATAAAACCTGCTTCTAAGTCCAGCTATATTATGAAGTGTCAGTTCATTCTGCCATTTCTACAAACCATCTGTAGTGGGGTGTGCAGGAACACTTTTACTATTGAACATTTTTGTTTGCATGGTGCTTAACACCAAGGAACTGGTGAGGCCTGTCAGTGCTGCTATCCAAAACCAGAACTCACCAGCCTGTTTTGAAAATCTGGCAACTCATTTCTTTTCCTAACCTTTTCCACAATCTTGCAAATGCAAGACACAGACTGCCCCCACCATTTGTTTAAAAACTTGATTGGTTTTTGGCTGGGAGTGCCCTCTACAACTCCACTCTCAAATTCAGAAATAGAGATTTTCCACTCATTTCCACTCATAGGACTTTTGTACCTTGCGGAATGAATTTCATTATGAGTTATGTCATGGCAGGTGTTCATCTCCCCTCACCCTCCTAATGCGGGAAGCATATGAGGCATTACCCACAATAATAGCCCCACTGAATGTCTCTACCAGCGAAGATGACGGGAAAGCCAACTGGCCAGTCTGGAGTTCCCTTTTGTAAGGGAGTTATTTGGCTTGTGTAATAATAGCCTTATTCTAGAATATTTTCCTATATGAACTTCATGTTCAGGTTATGGGCTTGGGGAAACACTTTTTAAAGAAGGAGGTAATGCTTCTGAATAACAATTGAAGAACTTGTCGATTCAGATTTAATTTCAAATTGTCATGTTTTGGGGAATGTGGATCCAGACTCCTGATCTTATCAAGCTGTATTTTGCACTGGTTTTATTCTTTTTTTTAAAAAACTGTTTGAGTTAATTAAAATTTATTTAGCAGATCCATCTTTGGAGGAGGAAATCCCAACATTATCAAACCCAAGGACTCAAAGAAAGGTGGAAAAAAATATGTGTTACTTGAAAAAATCTGTTGATTAATACTGAAGTGCTTTCTAACCAATTTAAAATTAAGATTAATCCGAATCCATATAACATATGGAAAATTGCAATTCTAAAATTGCAGCTTGAGAAACTATATTTCAGTCTTGAAAAGTTTGATTTCTCCTGCTACACAAAAGTGAACTCTGAATTATGTACATATTTAACTCATTCTCCACATGAACTCCTTTTAGAGTATTCATTTTCTACAGTAATAATTTTTTTTACATTATCTACCAGCATTTTTTGCAATACGAGAGTTGCAATATAAAAATACAATTGAAATAAAATCAAATAATCACTTAGCTATGGAACAGATACATTGGAGGGGTTTTATAGTGCTTCTTTTATTCTTGGAATATTCCAGTGGATTTTTTGTAACTAATTTCCCTTTCTGTCCCTTTAACACACCAGTCAGTCTTTCTTTTCTTCTTCTGTGTTTCTAGCCAAACTGTGCTGCCCGGTTCAGACTGTGTGGTATTGTTTAATAATGTCCTCTCAGGCTGGGACACAGCAATCAGCTTCTCTGGTAGTGGGAAATACAGAATTTCTGCCACTCAACGGAAGTGCTATTCTGAAGCTAGTTTCTTGCAGGAGATAATGTCCAAAGAGAACGGCTCAAATTAAAGATTGGCCCAAATGCATAGATTTTGTAATGTTTCCATAAAGATTTATACTAAACCCAGTCTAGCTATTCTCCTACTCTCCTTCTAGCAAAGAAGTATTTGCCAAGCGGTAATTGAGCTAACATGTGAAGAACAGAATGTGAAAATAACTATTTGTATTCTCTTTTCTCAAGTGAAAGTACAAGAAATATTAAGAAGCATAAAAATTAAATTATTAAATAGAAATTACGTATTGAAATCTACTCAAAAATTATATACATTACGCAGCTGAGGGACCGGAAGTCCCTACACAGGACTGGGAGTCTCCCCAGTCAAGGACTGGGAGTTGGGGAGAACTGGGAGTTCTACACTGCAGTAGAAAAGGAAACTGTATGACTCCCTGCTGGTACCACACTCCTGTGATGGGGAAGGCTGCAACACCAGACAACCTTCTGCAGTGTCATTGAAGTTACAACCAGTAAACTTGTGCAGATGCCTACTTACAAAAAGCTGCCGAAGAATCTACAGTTATAACCACAAAGACAGAATGATATCATGATGCTAAATCTTAAGGGTTTTTTTCAGATTTCAAATTTCACATCCACTAATGATTAACCATTGTTTCATTGTAATAGTTCAGTAATGCACGTCAAATATCTACAGGCCAGATGCACTAGAAATTTGCTTAATCTACTTTTAATACCAACCAGCTATGGATGCAATATCCTAATAATATTATAAGGAACAGTACATTTCAGAAAGTGACATCAATAATGTGTTGTGACTATAAGGATTCCTCTTGACGTATGCTGTTCTCACACAGATCAGTACCTCTGGATGGATTATTCTCACTGTACTGCATTTTAAATGAAGATATTTTTATCCCTTTGGCTTCCCTGGATCTAATTAATGCAATGTGAAGCAGGATATAAGTTCACCACATGAATTCCACTATTTCTAATATTCAGTGGTCTTATTCCAGGCATGCAGAACAGACAAAATCAGGTTATCAACAGGATCAACTGTTCTGTGACAATAAGAATAAAATACTGATTGTTCACAGAAGCTGAAAGCTAAGATGGGTTGCTAGCTAAGCACCAGAGCATTGCAAGCAATGTTAGAACTCAGAAATGGTGGGATATGTACATGACAATACCAATTTACTTTCAATATAAATGGTTACAGAAATTTCTGGTAAGGTCCAAAATGTACCCCACATTGTAAGCAGCTGTCAAATTGTCACACTGTTAGTCATCTAACATGTTTGCTCTGATCACTGTTTCTCAGCCCTTTACAAATACTGTTGAAACAAATATGTAGTATATATTTGTACATATTTGTAGTACATATATATATAGTACATCAGAAGTTTCTCCTGCAAGCCATCTATTAGAATAACAAGCCGGCTTATTTCCTGACATGGTGACGTCTTCTGTCTTCTAGCATTCTCATCTGCATAGTTAGGCTTTACTAGTCGAATTCTTGGGGGTTAGAAATATACTGGTTGATGTCCAGCCTCCTCAGATCCTGTCTCAATGAACTCTTGCAGCAACGAGTTCCACCAGCTAACCATGGCTGGTATGAAGAAACATTTCCATATGTCACTTTTACATCTGCTGCCAGGAAACCACCCTGCTTTTCCTCCTTTCTTCCCAGGGGCTGATCTTTCTACCGAACAAGGTGATCCGCCCAAATCTAGCAGCTGTGACTTGCTGTGAGTCACATGGTGAGGGATGTGGTGTTATGTGGAATTTTGTACCGAAGCAGAAGCACATCCATGCTTTTGTAGGGCTGATCTACAGCACACAAGATAGCTTTCTTTGCAGTCAAATTCTGCAGTAACCCACAGAACCCGTCTGTAGTTTGAAAGTGGATGAGTTAAGTGCCATTGAGGTTTGTTTTTTTTTAAGCACCACAGGTATTTTTGAAGTACTTGTCTGTATTCCTTTGATGAACTTTGCCTGAAGGCTAATGACTGTAAACATTCCTACATAATAGTAGTCCTCATTAACATATCTTCAGTGGTTGTCTTTGCAAATTAAAAAAAAAAAAAAGTATGAGTCACATGACTTGAAGGAAATTCAGGCTTTGTTCTTTTGTCTTTTTATTTTTTTTTTGAGAGAGAACTGAATGTGATGATGCAGTGGCAGCTATATTTTTTTTTGTTTGTTTAATAACATTATGTGTTTAGCATGTTCTCCCCAGTAACATTATGAAGCAACGTTCCTGTGACACTAGGAAGTTACTAGGACTGCAAGAAAAAAAAAAAGGAAAAAAAAAGTTTTTCAAAATCTGTTGGATGCTTATATTGCCACCCTTTCCTTTCCTTTCCTTTCCTTTCCTTTCCTTTCCTTTCCTTTCCTTTCCTTGTTTCGTTTTCCCCTGCTCTTTTTTCTCTTTCTTTTCTCTTCTTTCTTTTCTCAAATTGTCTAATTCTATCTCAGGAGTTTGTTCATATTCTACAGATTTGCTGAAAGCTATTGTGAAATCTGGCTTAGTCACTAGCATGAACTGTTTCTGTTCTTTTCCCCAGCTCTGGCCAACTAATGTTATTAGTTTTTATTAAGTGAATAACAAATTTGTGGACTTTTATGAGCATCTACCACAAGACATATACATAGGTAAAAGCACAGAGAATAAGTTCATCCTGTAAAACACGACATACATGCCAAATGTACACCTCGTACTTGAGAGTTCAACTGTGCATACATTTTATTAAACATTCTTTTCTATCTAAAACGTCCATTGTGTGACCTTTTGAAAGCTAAAGATTAGATAATTTTTTCCAAAATATCTTTTGAAGGCTTTGCCCTTTTGTCATTATGGAACATTTGAAGGAGAGAAGTGTGGTATTTATTGTTGGGTATTTTTTCCCTAGAAATAAATCTCTGTGGAATAGACACTGATAAAAAACAAATTTTCTTCAGTCTTATTCAGGGAAACTTTTCAAAATAGTGTTAACTGAGTAATAAATGTAAAATGGAGAAATTACATCAAAAATAAATGCATTAGAACATTCTGAAAATGAAATTTCAAACAAGCAACAACATGAAAAAGAGAACAAGAAAGATTTGAGCTTTGTTTTAAGCTCCTTATACAAAAAGTGTTACAGGGAATACAAGACATATCAGAGTTTATTTTAAAAATGAGTCGTCATTACTTATGTAGACAAACCTCTTTCTATATCTACTACTCAGCAGGAGTACAGATAACCTTTTCTCAATCTTTATTACCTTTATAGCAGTTTTGGCATGGTGTCGCAACTGCGGTCAACAAAACCAGAAAGCACATATAGCTTTTTCTCTCCTAATGATACCACAGCAGCTACTCCACCTGATGTGACCTAGCTTTGCTCCATAGAAACGATGTCTGCCTGCCCACAAACTACTGCTATTGATTTCACCATAGCTCCTGTCTTAGCAATTTGACACTAAGGTCTTTTGGCACCCAAATCTTTCAACGTGGTAGCTCTTTATCACCAAGGTAAAGAAGAAAGCTATAGTTTCAGTAGCTGAAGCTTCTGTCAGGTCAGCTTTTAATTATCTAGGTCCTGTAATGACTGGTAATCTCGTCACATTGAGCCTTACTGTACCTGCTTGTCTCTGCTTGACCTTTACCGGAAAAAGCACAGGGCTGGAGACTCCTCTTCCAAGCCATGCTGCTGCTTACTTTACATTGTGAACCCATTGATCCACGTCACCCCACTGACTTAACTACACAGAAATGCTACTTTCCTGAAAGGTGCTAAAATCTGTATTATATTAAGGCTTTATATGTTAACAGAGGAGTAACACATAGGAAGACTTGGTAGCCTGTCTTTCATTTGTTGGAGGTGTTTTTCCCTCAATTAATTAAAAGTTCATTTGCTATTTTAAAGGAATCCAGTAAGATTTTTTTTTTTGGTGGGGGGGAGGGGAGGGTGGTACAATGGGGAAACAGTGAGGTTTGGCTTGCAGCTGGAAATAGCTGGAGAATTTCTGGGTTTTTGGCTGCACTTGCTGTAATAGCAGATTAGTCTATGCTGAGAGATTTACTAGGGCCTTCACAAAATTAGAAAAACAAATCTGCTTATGGTGAAAACGTCTCTACCGTGTCAAAGCCTGCTTAGGTACTCTCTGTGCAATCCACCACTACCTCTCTGCCTTGGACATCTGATGTCTGGCTCATAGCAGAGCCATCTGAGAAGAACACAGATTTTGATCCCTTGGATGTGCTTTCTTGCACATATGCAAATGGAAACAAAGACAAAGAAGAGAAAAAGTTCTCAAAGAGAACTTCATTCTCTTCATTGTTTCGCCATAGCCTAGCCATTATTGAAGAGACAAATGCCTGAATTTTCATATACAGGGCAAAACATGTTTCCATAAATATTTGTGAATGAGCTACAATTACGAGATGGTTTTGCCACCTCTGATCTTTTGACCAAGCCTTCTCCAGCCAGAGTATTGTTTGTCATAGGGATCTGCAATGAGCTTTTTATGCTTAAGCATATATTTAAGCTCATTTATTTTTGTTTCACCTCAGTATAGCTCATTTTAGCTCATGGCATTTTTCTTTATTTAAAACAGTACAAACCTGATCAGAATCTGACTTATTAAAGAGAACTAGGGTCCTATGGATAGTGAAATGAATAGGTTTTTGACAGAAAAGCTTTTATGAACATGTCAATATTGTTGGAAAATATTTTTTGTCACAATACGTACTGCATAAATCTTAGTAAGTTTTCTTCCATGTCATTTCTGCACCTTTTATTTTTTTTTTTGCTCACGCAATTTGTCCGTTTGTGTTTTATACTGAGTACCTGTTAACAGACAAAAACTAATTGAATATATAAGTCAAATATAGGAATGAGAAACATCAAAAAGGTATTCCATGGATTTCTGGCCTGGTATCAGGAAACTGTGGAGAAGTAAACATCATATCTCATGTACTGACCATGAGGTCATAGTACAGTTAGTTATGAAAAATCATTTATAAACTGCTACGTCTATTGTTTTGAGGGGATATTTTTAGTTTGTACCTTGAAAATCATAAACCCAAATGATTCATTTTTATAGGAAAAAATCTGTGAGGTATGTTAGTTTAGGACTAGATGCTGGTATTAAAAGCAGGGGGTTCATTATTTAATTAAAAAAAAAAAAAAAAAAAAAAAAAAGGCCATGCTGGGACAGGAGGAACAAGTTATTTGCACTGTAGCAAGAAATCCTCAGATCAAGCAGCCTCTTTTCAAAGTGTGATTGTGGAATGTAACAGCTGCTCAAGATACTGCTAACTTGTGGGGGATTCATGACCAGTAGATTAATTTGCTTTTCACCAATTATAATTTATCTTACATCAGAGCTGTTTACATTTTCTCTGTCATCTACATGCATTAGCACCAGGTTAATGTGCAAACCATGTACTAAATTATGTCCTATATAAATCTTTCCTGCTAAATACCACAGTCCTTGTCCTTACTTCCTGAGAATAACCTTTGATCTTCACATCAACAAAAAAAAAATAATTACTATCTCTGCCCAACCCAGGACAAGTCATTTCACTCCTAAATATCTGCACAGCTGGAGACAGATGTGTTCTTCTTCCTGGGTAGACCCTACAGGGTCTTCCACAAGGCTTTATATCATACTTGTCATTCGTTTATCAGTGTCCAAATGTTGTACACTGGAAATGTGTGTAAAACATTCTCAGAATTTCAAACAATAACAAATCGGAATGGGGGAGGGGGAAGAAAAGGCTGCAGAAAAAATAGAAATCTCCCAGCTGTGCAAACTTAAGTAGCCGTACTAGCAGAAAATGCACTCCAAAAGTTACATTATTGCCATCTTCAGCAAAAGTTAATTCAAGGAATGCACTGTCCATTTTCAAATCAGTGCCAGGCTAATGAAAATATGTTTAAAATCTTCCTTTAGCATGTACAAAGACATCCAGACTTTTTTTTTCATAAACCTGGTATTTTCTGATGGTGCTGTGGAACATAAAGGACTAGTATCTTTAATTTTTTTCAGTGAAAGAAGATTTTTCTGTCAAGCATATGTCTCAGTGTTTGATTCTGTTTTTCCATTAATTTTACCTAGATGTCTTAGACATGTTTTAGACATTGGGTTGGTTTGTTCCTTAACCATACAAAAGTGTGTATAATTTCTGCTACATTAGAAAAAAATAGTATTAAGTAAGCAGTATGGTTAAGGTAAATTATGTATTTCAAATAATTTTATGATGCAATATAAAAGAAGAATTTAAAGGAGAACAGAAACAGAAAATATAGATTAAAGAAATAGTTTTAACATTAACTTGTGAAATCAAATATCACAAGCTTATCACAATCAGTTGTATGGCTGCTGATGTAGTTTATTAAAGTTAAGCTTAATAAACAAAGTTGTATAACCTAGGAGGAATATAAAAACCTTCAAAACCAATTTAATGAGCCAACTCTTATTAAAGAAAATTTTAAAAACCCTCTGAGATTAAAGGTCATATGAATTTGATACAATATGACATGTGCAACTCAAAGGGAAAAATAAATATGATGTTAAGCAGTCTGAATAATTAATCTTTTAAATGTTTTTTCTTTTAATTAAATAATCCATAGGATTCAATCAGAAAATGCCAGTCACCTCTAAATGAGGGAAGACATGTCAAATTATATTTTTTTTCTCTCCTTTACAGACCTTTTTTTTTGTCATTGGACTTCCCTGGTCTCTGCAGGAAGCAAGTCCTGGGCCGTTGCTCCTTTGTTTACCACCACAACCATTTCCAACTGACAGTGGCACCTCTCTCATCTCTCTTCATCTAAAACACCAGAATAAAATGAAGTGGGAAAACAATCTGGAGGGGAAAAGAAAGTGAAATGGCCTATTGTCAAATGGCCATGGTCACTTGGGTACTCTTTCTATACAGTGCTATTTGAGAAGCCTGAACAGACCAGTCTTCCCTGGCTGAAATAAAGATCTCATCCTTGCTGAATGCTCTTTTTCATCCTGGAGATGGGTCTATCTCTTTCTGTCAATAGAAACTACATCCATACTAATGAATAAAATGACCCAGAGCACACCCTGCGGCTCAAAGGACAAATGGTTTGGCATGGTGCATATCCATAGAGCCAAGTCCACTCCAGTCCCCCTGTGCAAGATGGCCTCATCCATACTGCCAGTTGGGAACAGTCCCCTAACCCATACCATCCCTGAACTGAGCCTACAGAGGAGAGAGTGCTAACTAGCATGAGTCAAAACTGTGTCCAGAGAGAATATTAGCAATTATTAGCCAGCAGTTTGGAGGAGAACAACAGCACGGACACAGAAGAGAGATAAACCCATGCCCTGTATTTGTTTAAGGTACGGTAGAAAGAGTGACTAAAATAGCTATCCATCTTCATGAGATATATTTCAACTGTATAGATGAAGCAAATGGACAAAGTTTTTGAGAACATTTGCAAATCTGTTGTGCACGATCTTACTATTTTTTTAGTTATAGACAGTTCTCAAGCACTACAGTCACACACACAAAAAAATCCTTCAATCCTATGGAAAACACAATTTTCACTGGCAATCTTAGAACAGAGCTAAAGCTAACCATGTAAGATAAGGAGGAAAAGCTAATGTACTTCTAGGCTGTTTGCTGAAATAACAGTTGTATAAGCAATTCCTTTATTTTCTGCAGTGAGATCCCCCAAAATAGTGAGCTGAGCCTGATGAAAATTAGATCAGCTACTATGTGAATGTGAGGGTCTCACATTACGTTCACCAGAGAAATGCAGTAAGCTTTCTTGGTCTACACCTCTTTAGCATGTCTGTGAATGGGAGGCTTCACAGTGACCACAGGGTTCAGAGTGCAGATTACATATCCCGAAGCAACTGGGGAGTATCACATTCTGTATAAAACATTTTTCAGCTAATATGGCAAGCAATGATACTTCCAAAAGCTTCTAAGGGACTTGAAAGTGTGTGTCCCCTTTCCAGCCAGGACCCTGGCCTGTATAGGGTACAGCCATCAAAAAGCTGAGCACGATGACCCCAGTGACTTACACATCTCACCATCCCCAAGGGTGCTCAGCGAGAGTAAAGTTGCTGTCTCTGCAGTCCAGAAGCTGAATGGAGAACTGACTAAGCTAATGGGCAGATACTGCTAACGCAGTTTTGGAAGATTTGTCAGAGAAGAAGGCCTCATGTAGCTGGGATTCATGCTACAAATTCCTTTGTGAGCTAACATTTCTGCCATCTTAGGCACAAAAAGTGGTATTGGTGGTAAGAGGTAATCATGTCAGTGCTCCCTTTTACCTAAAAAGCTGAGCATTACATGCCAAGATGCAGTAACGTGGGATTCAGAGCAGCTTGAGGGGATTACAGCCCACATCTCCCATGTGAGTTCTTCAGACATTAAGCTAATGACCCTCATAATCATAAGCATATTTTCTCTCCTACACAAAGATTTAAGTATGCTACTGAAAGAAGAACAATTCTGTTCAGGCAGGACTAAGACCACTTTATCCCAAAATATCCTTCAGAACCAAAAGCCACTTTGTCATATTTATTTAAGGCAGATATAGCTGAGAATGACAGGTTGTATGCCATGTACCTGGGAAGGCAGAGATGACAAGGAGGAGCTGCAGGAACAGTCCATGGGTGGAAGATGATGGTGGCTGCCCAGACTCCTATAGCATGAAGTAGGCTGGACTGGATGCTCAGCTAGGTCCCAGGAAGATCTGACAGTGTGCTTCACTTCTTGAGTCACTTGCTACCACAGAGAGAATTCTGGACGAGCAGTAGCTCATGTGATACTGTCAGGTGATCTGGCCTTCAAATGGGAGCCCAACTTAAACTGCTCATGAGCAAATAAAGACAGGTGAAATAAAAAAATTGCAAATCTTCCACAGTTTACATGACTGAAAACTGAACCTTCACAAACACTGGGTTGGAGAAAACTTTTCCATGTGGTCTAATCCAGCATGGTATAATGTTCAATTTCTACAGCATTCTGAGCCTGATGATGGTCCTGCCCACCCTTTGCTCCCTTCCTTTCTACTACATTGACTTAAGCATTTGACCAGCATTGAGCTGAGCCCAGTCAGCATGCTGAGAAAAGAACTGCCATTTTTCACATCCATTTTCTGTTGGATTTACATACCGAAATGACTCAGCACAGAAGGCCAAACAGACTCTGAAAGGGAGAGGTCAGGACTCTGGAAAAGGGTGCGACCTTAACAGCCAATGACTAAGTCAGATTATGCTTACACACTAGCCTGTTGAACCAGCCAAGGAAACAGGTAGGGACTGCCTGGGCTTTGCTGTAAGCATAAGACATCTAGCTACTAAGCAAGAGTAGCTAGTCCTAGAACTCTTAAGGGGAGGTATTTGACCACTTTTAAGAAACTTAACCAGAGGAAATTAAACATAAGTTGAGGTTTCAATGATGCCTAAGCTAACATTCTTCTGAATTTACATTTGGAAGAACATGATGTCTGGGTTTTTTGTTGGTGTTTTTTTTTATTTGGTTTTTTTTGTTGTTGGTGGTGGTGGCTTGGTTTGGTTTGGGTTGTTTTCTTTTTCTTTTTCTTTTTTTTTGTAGCAGTTAAATAACATTCATTTTTCAAACTCCTGGTATCAAAGCTACTTTTGAAAATGTGATGAATGTCCCTAATTTGCCTAGGTATCTGAGAATTTTAGCCAATATATTTCTAAACCATTGAAGGACAATTGTAAATGCTCTAACTTCTGTGTTTTACAAGTGACTCCTGAATCCAACTGCAGTAGAGGATTAAGTACCATATTATGTAGTACTCAGCTAGAGCTTTCTTCGAAGACTGATTACATTATGATTGTCACAACTTCTACCATAGCTGTCTTCTCTGACAACTATTATTAGTATAATGCTAGAAATGGCTGAAAAAGATCTTTCTATGAACAATTCTAAAATTATATAAACTATAGTGCTTACTTCATTAACTTGCTCTCATGCAATCTTGTTTTCTGCATCTCAAGAAATAAATTATAAAGAACCCAAACTTTAATGTCTTATTCTCCATAAGGCACTTTTACCCAAATCCTGAGAAAAGTTTTCTCACTTCCTGAGGCACTTCTTGGGCAAAGGCCCCACGGATCATCCAGAAAAGCCAGCAGATTCTGCCATTCTCAAACTTCTACCTGTTCTTCAGATCTTCATTGAGAAGTTTAAAATGCAGATGCAACAGACACAGAACAAAAGTGGTAGCCAGAAGGCTTTTTGCATCTTTCCATTATTTGTCATTGAAATATATGCTGGCTTTTGGACAAACTACAGATCCAGGTTTCTTTTCTATGAGCACAGCACTGTCACAGTGTACCATGACATGGGAGAGCTTCACTTCTCACTGCTGCACTGAGAAGAGTGTCAGATCTCCAGGTAATATCAGCCCAATACAATAAAGCTGCTGCAAAATGCACCAGCTGCAGATCTTGCCCAAGGACCAAAGCTTTGAGTCTTATGCACAACATCTCAAAGCGAAGTAATATCCAGTAGTAACAAAATACAGCCCAAAAGCTGTTGTTTTTATGCAAAGATGCTGCTGCCTTTTGACAGTGTCAGTTGGAACTGATACATGTGTACCAAATGCCTCTGCTCAACAATCCCAAAAAAAGAGCAAAACTTTTATGAAGAAGAATGGGGAAGCCCTAACCATGAGCTACTATATGAAGTCCCTCAGGGAGAAGTCTTGTTGCACTCGTGAACAGACTATGCTGCATACATTGCCTGGGAGAAGCCACAGATCAGCCAAGATAGATGCATCATCCAGAGAGACATGGCTTTTCCATCTGCCTTTTACCTGTCTTCCAGGGAATTCAGAAAACTTAAAGTAAAACCTAGAGCTTTGGACCACCATGTGGTGTTCTGGCCTTCCCAATGGAATGCTTAGTCCCTAAACCTATTGGTTGCACTTAATAGCACATTGTTTATTTGAAATAGTTGGAGTGAAAAAAAAAAAAGGCCAACATGTTTTTAAAGGCTAATCTGTATCCCAGGAGGAGACATTTTCTTTATTTATACACGCAAATAAAACACAAGAACAATAAACATCTCATGGAAAGGCACACAGATATGCAAATATTGAGAACATATGCTAACAAATATCTAAAACCATTTAGCAGCAATAGAATGTGAAGAGGTAAATGAAAGATGGCAGAGCAAATGGTGTTTCTAGGAAGGGTAAAATCAGCAAAGAGAAAATTATCATGACTTAGAACTTGTATCAAATCCCATGACCTAAAGTAACATAAATACAGAAATAAAGTTTCACAAATATTCTGTGGTATTTCATGACACACTAATCTAAAAGAACAGATGGCACTGCAGCAAAATGAACATCTGCATTGCCACTCTGCATATAATAAGAGATGATTTTGCATTCCCTTAAATTTATCCTCTCTTGAACTTTGTGCTGCCTAAAACCCATTGGTTTTGCCTTACATTTTCTCTCTACAAAGCTTACCTTGAAGAGCAATTTGAAGGAAGGCAGATTTGTAGATCAAGTTACAGAGAACTCTGATTAGAAAAGGGACAGAGATCTTCATGTGAAAGCAGGCAGTCAAGTGAGGTTGCCTGTGAGGTTAGCAGCTTAACATCTAGCATGAGGAGAAACATGCTGAGAAACAAGAGCCTGGTCAGACAAATAACTGTTTGAACAGGTCTTAGTATGGAAGGTGGCAATTTTGGATCACCACTTCAACAAGAAAATGACTTAACGTGTGCTAGTGCAACAGACAGAGGTGCAGGCTGGTAACCTTGGTGGTGGTGAAGTTATACTTCAAATGTATAGGGGTAGACAGAATCCCTAATGAAGATATATAGAATATAGATTATGGTTCACCAATGTAAACTGAGTTAAAGCCTAGAAAGTTGGGAAGAAAATTAAGGCAAAAATGTTTGCCAGGGCATCTATGTTCTTCCTTAAGGGCTTTTGGTCCCTCAGGATGTTCTGAGTCTACCATTTGTTGTGCAGGAGTTTAAACATATATGTATAACCAGAAATTAAAACAAGATCTAAACCTCCTGGCATATCACCTGGCCAATATTTTAACTGAATGCAGAGTCTTCTTGCTCCAAACTATTTTAAGATAGTTCTTCTCTTTCTCATGACCTTTTAGATGATGTCTACAGTTACATCTACCTTCTTTTTTTGGTCTGGAAATAAATGGCAACAGTTGAGTATTCTGATCCAGCAAGTTCATCATGATTTTGCAGATACGCTTTCAAAGTGAAAAAATTGCAGATGCAACTGCATGAGTGTAAACTCCAAATCCTTAGATTACTATAACCACCTGTACTTCTGTTTGGCTTATTCACTCATAGATCTGGGAAATAAAGATTAGTACAATTTCAATGTATATTTAGGCATTTATTTCAGATCTCTACTGTTTTAGAATGCTTTACGTTGGTAAAGACCATCAAGATAATAAAGCCCAACCATCAACATAACTCTAGCAAAAAAACCCACTCTAGTCCACTGTTAAACTAGGTCCCTATGGACTATATCTACATGACTTTTAAACATGTCCAGGGATGGTGATTCAACCACTTCCCTGGGCAGCCTGTTTCAGTGCTTGACAGCCTTTGAGGGAAGAAATTCTACCTAATATCCAACCTAAGCCTTCCCTGGCACAACCTGAAGCCATTTCCTCTTGTCCTATCACTTGTTAGTTGGAAGAGACTGGCACTCACCTCTTTACAACCTCCTTTCATGTGGTTGTAGAGAGCAATAAGATCTCCTGTGAATCTCCTTTTCTTCAGACTAAATAGCCCCAGTTCCTTCAGATGCTCCTCATAAGATTTGTGCTCTAGGCCCTTCACCAGCTTGACTGCCTTTCTCTGGACACCCTCAAGCACTTCAAGGTCCTTCTTGGAGGGAGTGGCTCAAAGCTGAACCCAGTATTTGAGGTGTGGTATCACTAGTGCCGAGTACAGGGGCATGATCACATCCCTATTCCTG